>NC_041395.2:104181000-104356000 GCF_900747795.2 Erpetoichthys calabaricus
GAAAAGTAGACAGGCCTGTTCCTTGTGCTGCTCTCGTGTTGCTCACATCCATATCAGAAAAACAGTTCTTGACTCTCACAAACAGCAGTCTGCCCAACAGATAGTCCATTACCCAGGACACCATAGGCTCATCCACCAGCATATCTCTGAGTTTACCACTTAACAAGGATGGCTGGAGGGTATTGAACGCACTTGAGAAATTAAAAAACATAATCCTCGCAGTGCTGCCAGCTTTGTCCAGGTCTCTCGAAAGTCCTCATGTTGTGAGACATAAGTACCGCTGGTCTGTAGTCATTAGATGAGGAGGTGCCTGACTTCTTTGAAAGAGGAACAATACAGGATTTTTTTCACAGCTGCAATACTTTCTGGAACCTTAGGGACAGACTGAACAGGTGGCAGACGACACCAGAAAGTTGGTCAGCACAGGCCTTAAGAACATGAGGACTGAATACTTCATGTCCTGCAGCTTTTCCTGTGTGCAGCTTCCTCAGTTGTCTCTTTATTTGGTCTTCAGTTATGGACAATCCACACTGATGGTCAGCATTGGATTTGTCACTAGCCATTCCAGCTGATGCGGTAGGAGTTGTTGATGTAGAAAGGATGGTGTGAACAGACTGGTCATTGGACGAAAGTGGCTAGGGGAGGGAAACTGCTGAGACATTATGCCACCTTAAACCTTTTCAGTATTAAATATATATGTGTTTTGTAATGTTTCATAAAATCATCACAGTTAAAGTATAAAGTACTTACTGTTAATTAACAATGACATATTCAAGCTGGCAATGAACTTAAATCTGACTTGTTTAATAGTAAATAATGAGAAAATTCCCATAGAATGGTTTTGAAAATGGATTTAAAGTTCTTTATTTTCTGGATCACCGCTACTTACCACATGTATAATTTGATCCTAATACAGTGCACTAATGAGGCATGACTGGAGAGGGGCTGCAACCTTTTGTTTTGATGTTAAACACCAGCAGCAAAAGGAATAAAACTAAGAAATGAAGTAATTTGGTGGTGGGTGGATATGTTGATTAGGACCCTGGAAAGAGATTTATATGGTATCCTGTATTTGTATTATAAGAATGAACTGTCTTACTAAGGCATAAAATTAAGCCCAGAGTTAAACTATACTCACCTTATTCAAAGCCTACCTGTAACGCAAGGATCAGTTCTATTAAGTAATTACTCTCACACTTCCTCCTGAATAAATACGAGATGTGAATGTACAAAGTAGGCTGCTGCACAAACCCTCTAGGCTAGTGATTCTCAACCTTTTTTAAGTCATGGACCCCTTTAAGAATCTGATGAAAGCTATGGACCCCCTTCCCCAGAAATATTCACATAAACACACCTTTGCATTCATTGAATATAATGTACTTTATATATCGAGATTTGATTGTCTCATACATATATGACATACACAAATTATTATTAAACTTTAAAGTAAACAATATAAAAAAAACACTCTTTTTATGCAAAAAGTAATGGCCACTCATTATAATTACGAAATACAATTCTCTTGTGCAAATTTAAAACAGATCTACTACTACTACGTTTTCTACTACCTTTACTACTACTACATCTACTCTAAATCAACAGTACCAGGCTGCATAGTGAATATAAGTGTTCATTTTTAGCTGACCCACATGGATCACCTGAAATCCATGGACCTCAAGTTAAGAACCCCTGCCTAGGTAGTGCCAAAGTTAGGTGCTTCTATGTCACTCCATTTCTCTCTTAGTTTGTTAAAATATACTCTTACACCTGTGTTTTCCATATACTCCTTCTCTTGCCTTTTTCAAGTTGACTTATGAACTGTCTTTTTTTTTTCTTTTACAACAATCAGGTATTGCACATTTCAATTCACAGCAAGATGAATTTTAAAAATCTTTTGAGGCTTCATTAAATCCTTTGGTGCCATGGCAACCAGAATTCATCAAATCCTGATTAATGCATATACACAGTCCTTTTGCACAGGATTCCATAATGTGGAAAAATGACAAAATTCATCCTTCCACTTTCTCAATCTGCCTTTTTATCATAGATTTGTGAGAAGCCCAAGTCTTTCTGGATGTAATACAGAAACCAACTTGGCTCATCACAAGGCACATATATACCAGGCCATTTTGGAGTTGGCAACTGACCTAACATGCCAGTCATTAGAGTGGAGTATTCCTGGTTACCCAATGGAAACCTGCACAAGGAGAATGTGCAAAGTCAGGAATTGTGCTGTGAAGTTGTAGTACCAACTATTGCACTGATGTGCCCCCTGCACCAAATCCCATATTGTGAATTATAATATAACCTTTCTTAAACACATTACTGCATGTAAATGATAGACTTTGGTCAAAAAAAACTGTCCAACTTTCCTAAACTTCTCAATAGTGTAAATTATAGCGTCTCACAGTGCTGACAGCTCACAGCTAGTCTTTTTTAAAAAAAAAAACAATTCTAAATTGAGGTTGTTATGAACTTCCAGTGGCAGATTTTTTATAGAGTGGAGAAAGCTGTTAGGGACAGTTCATATTATAAAAATTCTAATAATTAAACCATAATCCATGAAACCAGAACAAAGACAAAGAACATAAGAAAAAATAGCAGGCAGAAATGAAATCTCAGTAGAGCTCTGACAATCCAAACTGTTCCTAGTCAACTGATATCCAAGAGTCACTTGAAGGCCAACTTGTTCATGTAACACCTTGGGTTTCTTAGGCTTTTAACTGCTCAGCTTTATTCAGAATAGTTAACAAATTTTCTGACCCTGTCATTGCTTAATTTTCTTTTTTACTATTGATATGCTGCTTGTTTGCCTCCAACATTTTCACTTTCCCTAAAAAACTGCTATTCTTAATTGTCTGCTATTTTTGCATTGTTTTGTTAGAATCACAATGTAGTACGTGTATCTTTATTTTTGCCAGTCACCTTGGATACAGTTGTCTGCTAAATAAATCATTGTAACATTTATTACCACACACTGTTGTATCAGTGTACTATAATAAAAGTTGTTGATGCTATGTATTGAAATAAAGAATCCTTACTGTACAGCGTGTGTAGGCTTCACCTGTGGGCTGGTTTTTGAAGTGTTTTAAGACTCAGTAAAATCATTTTTTAGAATTTCAGCTTTCGGAAGTGTGTTATAGTTCCCTTACCATTCTTTTTAGACTATGACTTTCGACATTATATTTATATGGAGAAATAACACTGGTGTACATTGAGAAAAAATGTTTTATTATACAGTAAGTGATTTTGATGTATTTTTGGGTGCTGAATTCAAAAATGAAGACCAGTTTTCACCATCACATAATATATTTTCACAGAACACATTTTTAGCTGTCAATTAAATATTTTTTATTTTATTTTAAAATTAACTATCAATATTTTATTTTAATAACAATTTCATTGAATTTCATATTCTCTAACATTAAAGTCTATTTTAAAAACAAAAAGCTATTTTATCTGTATAAATATAATGTAAAGTTGACTCACTCATTCACTAATTCATCAACAAAAACTCCATTTCCCTTTTAGTTACAAAGCTGAAATGTGACAGAATGGCCCCCCACCACACCAACAATAGAAAAACTAAACACACCAAAATCTCAAAAAAATGCCTTGACAGATTTGATTGCAATTTGCTGACATTATAGAAAAAGAAATTTAGCCAATGTGTGACTTTTTTTTTCAATAATTTTTTAATTACCTATATTTATTAGTATTATGCTAACATACGGGTAGCACAGTGGCACAGTGGTAGCGCTGCTACCTCGCAGTTAGGAGACTTGGGTTCGCTTCCCGGGTCCTCCCTGCGTGGAGTTTGCATGTTCTCCCCGTGTCTGCGTGGGTTTCCTCCGGGTGCTCCGGTTTCCTCCCACAGTCCAAAGACATGCAGGTTAGGTGGACTGGCGATTCTAAATTGGCCCTAGTGTGTGCGTGGTGTGTGGGTGTGTTTGTGTGTGTCATGCGGTGTGTTGGCAACCTGCCCAGGATTGGTTCCTGCCTTGTGTCCTGTGTTGGCTGGGATTGGCTCCAGCAGACCCCCGTGACCCTGTGTTCGGATTCAGCGGGTTGGAAAATGGATGGATGGATGCTAACATGCACATTCTATACTGCGCTGACAGCAGGCTTCAAACAAATGAAAGACAGAGCAGAAGATGATTGATGGTGACGTGAACAGTGCCACTAACCAATCGGGTGGATGGGAGATTGAAGAAGGGTTGCTGTCCTGGACAGCAAAAAAGAGACATGATCACGTTTGCCATGTACAGTGAGGTGCAGAATAGACATTCAGCAAAGCTCAAGGAAGATGCAAAGCTCAAGAGTTAGCAAGCACACTACAAATCTCTAGTGCTGTGTCTGTGACTATTGGTGTTGCTTCACTAGAATAAAAGGGAGGGAACGAGAAGTAGAGGAGCATGTGGTGTACTCAGATCCAACACAAACTGGGACAGACAACATAAGTTTATACATTTGCATCTAAAGACTCTGATAGGCCACCCTCACCCCACCCTGCAAAATTGTTTACTTACTGTATATACTATATATATATATTATCTTCTTTGAACAAAGATGCCCCACTCCCTGCTCTTCAAAATACTTTACATATACATTTGCATCTGCAGAATTTAAATAGGGATCCCCTCCAAAACACAGTACCTGCAGTTATTTTCTTCTACTTCAAGTACTAGAGAAAACAACCCCAGATGTAAAAACATTCAATTTATTGCATGGGGCAACTAAATGTGCATGGCCTGTAAACGTCATTTCTATTTGTAAGAAGATAAAGTAAAACGCAATTCAGTGTTAGAATTTTATTGTCTGCCTATGGGTATGGCAAAAACAAAAAACACAAGCTTGGACATATTTGTTTTTTAGTTTGAGCACAGTCCTGGTTCCAAAGCCTTAACCACTACACCACACTGCTTGCCAATAATATTAGTGCTCGGTAAAAAAGAAAAAAAAAACTACAAATGTTATCAACAGAAAAGTACTTAGTTAGTTACATAGTGCAAGTGATACACCCAATTATCCAACAGCACTATACCTGAGGCACGTGGTCTTGCAAAATTTCTTGGGTGAAGCAGGTAAGACAGCTAGTCCTATAATAAGGATATTATTGCTGGAATTGGACACCAGGATGAGTAGAAAAAGTTAGAAGTCAGTTAATATGATTATTGTTTTCTTTACATATATGCTTAAAAGTATTATATTGACTAAACGTTTCAAGTTAAAATAATTTAGAATAATCTTATATACATGAATATAATGAGTAATTTGTTACATTTTAATTACATTTCTTTTACTTTCTACTTACATGTGGCATGAAGGAAATGTTGTAGTTATATTTACATTGTATTCAGAAGTAATAACAAAAAAGGTACAATAAATGGGTTTAACCATGAACAAACCCCATAAAAATAACTCCTGTATCTAATGACTATGCCTAATTTATAGCCAGTTGCACCCGCATCTTCCTTGCTGGTCAATGGATTTAGCATTAGCCTGCCAGATCACCTGTTTAGGATTGCTGACCTTGTATGCTTTGTTCTTATTCCTAACTGCAGATTCACACAACACTAAAGCCTAAAGGGGACTTTCGAGCAGTGTGAGGACTTTTCCCCTAATGTGAAGACCAACACCTAAAAAAAACCCTAACAATTTTAAAGATGACTAATAAATTCAATATTTATTGAGTAATTCTCAAATCAACAACAATTTAAGAACCAACTAAAACTAACTAACCAAGAACAGGGGTAGTAATATATTGAATTAGAAGGAGCCAAGGACATAAAGGAGAAAACAGTAAAATCAAAAATAATACGCTCAAAGAAAAATTCAAAATGAAGAAAGCCCACATGGAAACCTAAAGTGCAAACCTGAAAACCTAAATAATGGTTAAACTTAGATTTAATTCAATACTCTATACCGAAATCCAAATCACCAAAACTCAAAAGAGGAAACTCTTATTAAACTCAAAAGTAAGCAAAAGGACAAAACCAGAAAAACTGACAAAATGCAAAAACCTTTTTGTATCTGGATCTGCTCAGAGACACAGAAGGAGATGGACAAAAGGCAGAGACAATGCCACAGTAAAGGCAGCCCTTAAGCATCCCATGGGAGATTGTATTGGATCATGAATGAGTTCATTATTAATTTTTATGCATTTCTTTGCATTAATTTGTGAGGCTCATTTTGGGGTTTCTTTAGCCTTAGATCTGAACCTTCCATTAATAATTTGATTTGAGATTTACATTTTTGTTATGAGTTATTTTATACCCTTTGCCACTATTTTGTCTACCTGTCATTAGGGCAGCTGCTGTGTTGTTAGGGTTATACCCTCAAAGATGACAACCCATGTTAACACTGCAACAGTTTTAAAACGTCATCCATGAGATCATTTCCCTATCAAAGTTGCGGATTCCAAATAGTCTTTTGGTGCTTGATATTGTAACAGTTAGTCTCTATCTGTTTAGTTTCTTTTATGGTTTCAACTCTTCCCTTTGATTTTCTGACTTTGACTATTGCTTCTCATTTTGGCCTTGACAATGAGTGGTAGATCTTATGGCTTTGACCCTTTTCTGTACAGTATGGAGAAATGTATGGACAGTTGTTTGTGGTAATAAAACATTTTACTATGATTACAAAACTGTCCTTGCTTCTGAATAATACTATTAGTTGTTCTGATTTATATTGCTTTGCTCCACTCATTTTGGAAGAAAATGCATAGTGGTTAAGACTTTGCACTTCAAATCCTGAGGTTGTGGGTTCAAATTCCCACAACTGAAACTAAAGTAAGTCACTTCACCTGCCTGTGGTCCACTTAGAAAAACAAAAGAAACTGATTGTATCTCAAATGTTGTATGTCACCTTTGATAAAAACATCATTCCAATGATATGTAAAAGGTATGAAGTCTTCAAAGAGATTAAAACAAGACTAGAAAGACCTCTCACAAAATATAACATACCTTTTAAACCAGATTCTCTATTTTGGCTCCTTTCACCTCAGTTGTATCTCATGTCTCCTAAGGAATGTTAGGAGAATCATCTGTGACAAAGATCAACCTTTGAGCAGCAAAATATATCTATGGGTGAGGTCCGACTGCCTCTGGTGAGACCTATTTTGGGGCACTCTAGCGAGATTCAGTTCTGCCCTTTTGTGTATTTTTTTGGTCTGCACCCTTTTTCACAATTTTGTGTTGCTGAATCACAACATTTCATTCCTTGCCACATACAGTAAATCTTCTGATAGGCTACTTGATCTAACCAACACAGCTCTCTCCAGCAATGTGCACCACTTGGGGATGTTATTGCTTTTGCAATAATGTCATCTGTTAGTCTTCAAGTATTATTCATTTTTAACATGATATTAAAATTTGATTACAAAAAATAGCGATCACAGGTGACAAAAATGGTTACCCAGATAGAATTGGTTTCCACCTTGTCTCAAATTCTGCCAGGTTAGGCACATGCTTCCCATAGCTGTAAATTGGATAAGTGAAAATAAATGGATGTATAAATTAGTTTTGTATTTTCAATACTGGAACACAGTCATGTTTCCATACTACTTTTACAAGAACACTTTCAGATTAACCATATCGTCCATGACTTGATTTTCATCCATTACAGTCACAGCTCAGCCCTAATTTTCCTTGTACCCCCCTCATTGCGTTTTTCAGGCCACTTTTCCTAGACATTTCACCCCTTTCTTTGCATTCTCTATGAGGTGCATAAACCATTTTCACAGATGCCACCCATTACACCATTTTATACCATAGAAATAATTTGCTGTATATACTGTATTCTGGTATTTGTCGGTCGTATAAATCGAATTAGGAAAACTCACACTGTTGGTATAAAGGATTATGATATGCTAACGCCCATCTGAGAGAGTAACCACGGAGCACACTGCCTTTTTTTTCTATGTGGGTGAAGCAATGCACTGTATCAGTGTGTGCTCCTAACGTCTCTCTCTCTATTGTGCCTACGTGACCACACGATAATACCCGAACTATTCTGAAACAGTGTTTGCACTGATTTGTGTTTTTTGTATCTCACTCCCTCATACACCTTTATCGTAAGAACATCCCTTATCTACGATGGAGCGTTCGATCAGAAGAAAATACGAAGCTGGTTTTAAATTGAACGTCGTTGAAGTAGCGAAAGAAATTAGTAACTGCGCTGCTGCAACAAAATTCAATGCGTCTGAGAAACTGATGCAAGATTGGAGGAGGCAAGAAGATGTAAAAAAAAAAAATTAAGTCTGATTTTATGATCGATTTTTTGGGTTTCAAGACCCAACTTATACATGAGTATATACAGTAAGCTTTTTTTCCTGATTTTAGACTGTCACTGTTGCACAATCATAATGTAGAGTATTGTGATGCTACGTCATGCTTCCAGTATCCTGGATTTAAATCCTGCAACAGTTGTTCTGCACATTATTTGCATGCAGATGTGGCTTTTTGTCCCACATCTCCAAAGTGTTTCAAAGTGTTTCCTATTCTAAGGTGGCCCTGTCTGTGTGAGTGTCCAGTGTTGGCCCCTGCTTTGTGTCCAGTGCTGCTGGGATGGAATCCAGCACACCATCACCCTGAAGTAAGTAGCAAGCAAAGTAGAAGATTGGACATTTTCATGTATTTGTTCAATCCAGTGTTGACTCTAACTTTGCACCTTATTCAACTGAGATAGACTCCAGCCCCTTCTAATCCTGAATGACAAAATTTAATTTTGAAAACTGCTGGATGTTAATTTACCTCTTAATACAAAGGGGCTGACAAAGCTGAAAGGTACAAATGGT
Source organism: Erpetoichthys calabaricus (assembly GCF_900747795.2). Lineage (NCBI taxonomy): Eukaryota > Metazoa > Chordata > Cladistia > Polypteriformes > Polypteridae > Erpetoichthys > Erpetoichthys calabaricus. The sequence continues at coordinate 104,189,798 of NC_041395.2, forward strand.
TTATGATTTAATCCAAGGAGACTTTTTCAGTGTTTTTGCCCCCAGTTTGCATTGAACTTTTCCTTCTACGTCCTCAGTCTACACACACACATGCTCTTTGTTATGTGGACATTTGTGGTGTCTTTCTGTGATTTACTGTAAGATGCTACCTTGTATAAGCTCACACATGCCAAGTAGCACTAAGACATTTCCAGGGAGCATGTGATGCGAAGGATGTCTCAAGCCCGGCTGAATAAAACCCCCGCGTGCAACCTCGTAGGATGCAGAAGGCAAGGAGTTATTATCTCCGCAACAGCACTGAGATTTGAAGTCCCAACGGTGTGAGTCACTGCTGCACAGTGCACACAGCACCTTTACCAAGTGAGCCACTGGGGAGCCCGCTTAGACATGCTTAATGAGGAAGAGTGGCTTTAATTACCAAAATCACTTGTTGTAAAACTTTTCACATTTTCATATCCTGACAGTCAGATATATGGAGGTATTTTTAGTACAGGAGTCTTGTCACAAAAATCTAATATGTCAGATTGGCCCTTCCTGTGCTTCACAGTCCAGTTGCCTCTGAGATCACGCCTTGTGACCTTCAGCTCCAGAGTCTTAACTTGTCCTTTCAGGCATGATTTTGTGGGACACCTTAAGACAGTTAAATGATGACAAGCACATGTAGAACAAAGACAGGAGATTAGTTGACAGTGGGAATTTGTTCACCCACAGATAAAGGGGGTCTGTTCTCCAGGCTGCCAGCAGCTGTTGATAAATATTTCCAAGCCTTTAAGCTTTACAGTGACACGTAAAAGACAAGTGAGTCATCGTCCGAATCCCGCTGGATGGTCTTTGTGTGTGTGTGTGAGTGTGAGTATGTGTGTGTATGTGTGAAGTGATGGTTTCAGAATATTCAGAACTCCAGTAGGTGCCTTGATGGTCTGTGAGCAAAGCAAACAAATAAAAACGTCTTACCTGATCCATCGGCCCAGGTCAGTGCCATACCATAACAATGGTAGGAAGAGGCACAGGCATAAAATCTTAACTCCCATTAGGTCATTTTTGGACTTGAGTAGTTGTGCAGCAGTAACACACACATAGATAAAATGTATATTTCAATAAATTGAATGAAAGATCAGCAAGAATATGCTAGCTGGAAGCAGTAGAATGTCCATTTGAAGTGTGTTTTGTACTTTTGTTTTATTTTTGAACTATCACATTCTACTCTTGTGCCTCATAGCCCTTGTGCCCCAGTTCCACACCACCTTGGCATATCTTCTGTGTGACGTTTGCATGACGGTTCCATGTTTCTGCACAGACATGAAGTGCCAGCAACACTGAAATGGCCTGGATGTGCGTGAGCCTGAGCATATACTCTTCAGTTGGTGTTCTTGCTGAGTTGTTCTGAGTTCGGAGTTTCTGTATGCTGTCTACAAGGTACTACATGCAAAGATCTATTATGCACTTTCAACAAATTAAATTTGAAGTCCTTAATTTTATATTTCAGTTGATATTGGGTAAGGAGCACTAAAAGAAATGTTTTGTTTAATTTTGTCTTATTATTACAGCATACTGCAGCTCCATACACAGGACATTCTGCTATTCCTATAAGGAATTTGGTATTCTGTGTGCCATCTTTTATCTTATTAGGAATGGAATAATCCATACTTGAAATAATCAGTTCCAGTCCAACCATGTATGTGTCCATGTAAGAGTAAGCCTCAGTCCTCCAACCTAAGGTCCAGCTGCCTGACTAAAGATACTGCAACTAAGTCACTCCAAATGGGTAATGAGCACAGCTTGTAAGAAAAGCTGTGCCTACTAACATTTATGTCTTGGTCTTCCCCAGTCTACAACACTTTTTTGTCAGGACATATCCTTCTTATTATCCAGCTGTCCAACTTCACTGTTGTAATGTTAACATGATCAGTGGGATGCAGGGCCTCTACTCTACTCTACTGGTGGAGACCTGGTGTTGTATAACAGCTCTGTCTTTAAATCCGCGTATCATTGTGACTTGCTGCTACATGCAGTCTTACCTTGGGTCCCTTGATTTCCTCATATGGCAACTAGGAGATCTTTTGTCCAGGAGACACATCTTTACCTGGCTCCTGGCACAATGTTTTGCTCTCTCTACAATGGAATACCTCTTTTATTTCTCTCTGCAGTTTCTGTCGCTGATGACTTCAGCATACCATCTTCTACCTCCACAGGGTCTTGGTCTTTCTTGCCACTAGTTTGAGGTATGTTACCATCTTTATAGTAGCCAGGCAGCTGTGAAAAGCTGCACCTTACTTGTGGGAGAAATGCCGCCAGCATAGCACCTGTTACCTCTATAGAGAGTGCCATGTCACTCTTAATCGATTGAAACTTACCACTGTTGTGGGTTAAATGCAAGAGGACTGATACACCGATTATTAGGCAAAACTACATATGCAGAGCAACAAAAGTTGAAGTTATATTCTAATGAAAGCATTCCTCAAAATAACAGAATGAAAAGATAGAATAAAGGGTGCAAAGCATAATATACATTGTGGCTGAGTACAGGAATGACAGGTCGAGCAACAATGAAATGTTGGGACATGAAACCAGGTTATCCTGTTTAATATGAAGGTCCAAACGAAAGATCATGCCTTTACACCGCAAAGGAATTGGCCACTCAGGCACCATATCAAGGACCTTTAGACTGTTAAAAAGAAGGGGTCATTCCATGGAGCTCCCTCAAGCTGGTCACTCTAAGTGGGAAATGACACCTCCTTCTGGGGAGCTGGGCTGCTTATATTGCACAAACCAGAAGGGGTGGGGCTAAGTTCTCTCATTGGATGGTTTCTTGGTGCTGCGGGGAGAGAAGGAGAAGAAAATGTTGGTGACAGCACCTCCTCTTGCACAGCCAGGTTATCACATACCTTGACAGAGTCCGTGAGGAGATCCTTTAACATGCATTAGTAACAATATAATAAAACAGTCTATTCTAAACTTCAAAGCAAATATAATATAAGTAAAAATACTTGTATGGTAAATAACTTTGGTAAATTAAGTACAAACAGATCCTACAGGTGAACAGAAACTGTTAAGAATTCTGAAAATCAAAACTAAGCCATAATCCATCCATTTTCCAACCCGCTGAATCCAAACACAGGGTCATGGGGTCTGCTGGAGCCAATCCCAGCCAACACAGGGCACAAGGCAGGAATCAATCCCGGGCAGGTTGCCAACCCACCGCAGGACACACACAAACACACCCACACACCAAGCACACACTAGGGCCAATTTAGAATTGCCAATCCACCTAACCTGCATGTCTTTGGACTGTGGGAGGAAACCCACGCAGACACGGAGAGAACATGCAAACTCCACGCAGGGAGGACCCGGGAAGCGAACTCCTAACTGCGAGGCAGCAGCGCTACCACTGCACCACCGTGCCGCCACAAGCCATAATCACTTTCTTGATATTACTTCTGTCCTGATTTGGGTGTTGTATTTATCCCATTTTTTGGCACCCATCACATGCCCTACCTAGCTGGAAAGGGGTCTCTCTCTGAATTTCCTTTCCCAACATTTCTTCAGTTTTTTCCTCTTTGTCTTCTTAGGGAGTTAAGGCTTTGTCAAAAAACAGGGCCTGTTAAAGCCTGTTAAGGCATTCCTTGTGTGAATTTTAGCTATACAAGAAATAAACTGTTGTTGTTATCTTTCTATTTACATTTACATGCAGTTGCTTCTAAGCTATCTCTGTACTACATACATAACACATCAAATAATACTGTACATTACTCCACACCGGCCATTATCTCTGTAAGTGTCTGTCTTCATTCGCTGAGGCACAATGCCTTGACAGTGTGATATGAGGGTAGCCTTACTGTCCATGACTTGTAGTATGTTGTCCTTTCCCTCTTTCAGAAGTGTAGTCGCTCTCCATCAGCAGTGAAATGCCTGCTTATTTTACCCAGTTACTCCATAAAGTTGTTCCTCGCAGAGCAGCATCTTGGAATTGTTCTTCTATACTCTTGGCTTTCTTTCGCTGTATCAGTTGGCTTACAGTGCATCCGGAAAGTATTCACAGCGCATCACTTTTTCCACATTTTGTTATGTTACAGCCTTATTCCAAAATGGATTAAATTCATTTTTTTCCTCAGAATTCTACACACAACACCCCATAATGACAACATGAAAAAAGTTTACTTGAGATTTTTGCAAATTTATTAAAAATAAAAAAATTGAGAAAGCACATGTACATAAGTATTCACAGCCTTTGCCATGAAGCTCAAAATTGAGCTCAGGTGCATCCTGATTCCCCTGATCACCCCTTAGATGTTTCTGCAGCTTAATTGGAGTCCACCTGTGGTAAATTCAGTTGATTGGGCATGATTTGGAAAGGCACATACCTGTCTATATAAGGTCCCACAGTTGACAGTTCATGTCAGAGCACAAACCAAGCATGAAGTCAAAGGAATTGTCTGTAGACATCAGAGACAGGATTGTCTCGAGGCACAAATCTGGGGAAGGTTACAGAAAAATTTCTGCTGCCTTGAAGGTCCCAATGAGCACAGTGGCATCCATCATCCGTAAGTGGAAGAAGTTCGAAACCACCAGGGGCCTCATGTATAAACGGTGCATACGCACAGAAATGTTGCGTACGAACCTTTCCACGCTCAAATCGCGATGTATAAAACCTAAACTTGGCGTAAAGCCACGCACATTTCCACGGTAACTCATACCTTGGCGTGCGCAATTTCTCCGCTCGGTTTTGCAGACTGGCGGCACCCAGCGTCAAAGCAGTGCTACTGTTCCTGTGTGATCACCCTTTCTTTCTTAGATCCACATTCCTGACGCGGCTTTATAAATACACTGAAACTAACTGCATATTGTTTATTAGTGTAATGCATCTGATTGTAATTAACCTGCAGCAATATAATGGTCCAGGGAATAGCCATAGTATTCCAAATACCATAACTGCTTTAGCGTTGTAACTCTCACTGCATCTTTTTCTTCTTTCACCTGCTCCCGTTAGGTGTTGCCACAGCAGATCATCTTTTTCCATATTACTCTCACTGCACCACTCGGAGTATTTATATCACTGTATCTGAGTGGGAAATCACAGCAGCAGCTGATCGGAAAGAGAATTATCGGTACACAGCATGAAGCAGACGCTGCCTGAGCCAAGGCAAAACGCTTCAGAGACTTCCCTGTACGGACTTCGCGGTTTAGAAAAAGTTTCATCCCAAGAACTATAAACGCACTCAATCAGTCCATCAAGTGCTCCTTGTAGAACTGTTTGAACTTATAAGTACAATTACCTCACTGTAAACTTGCACTACAGTTATAATATTGCACAACCTGCGCCACTTTATGAAGCGTGTATTTACAAATGATGATATCATTTTTAAGATGAAATGCAGCAAAATATGTTGATTATATTATACAGCTAAAATTTTAACTTCATTTAAATAATCTGTATTGTTAGTAATTAAACATGTGAGGACACGATGCCGCAGCGCTAGCTAGTTCAGGGATTGTTCCTGCATTGCGTTGTATTCTTGCGCTGATGTGACACTGGAAAGATAGACGGATAGAATAATTAAACATGTACTACGAAGATATTTCAGTGTTCCTTAAAAGTTTTGAAGAATCGGCGTTCTAAGCTTACAGATGGCTTAACATCTATTACAGAGCTGATTGTGTGGCGATTGGGCATTTGGAGAAAGAAAAGTTAGGACAGGAATTGGAGGTTAGTACGTTTGAAAGAGACAGTACTTCTGTAATAAATTATTTAATCGAAGGTCGCACATGGCGCAGCAAGACTCTTGCGTGAGATATGAACAATCATTGCGCCACCGTGTTCCCATGTTTAATAACATGCTTTCATTCCTATCGTCATGAAAATGATATCACGTATACATCTCAGTATTTTAATTATTCAGAGAGCTGTAGTATCACGAATGTAATGGATTCTGTGTCCTGTCGGAGAAAGAGAAAGAACGGAAGCACGTAGTGATTCACACACATAGAGCACATAGAAGATCAAACACAGAACAAAGCTTTTAACGTGCTACTTGAGAAACTAGTAAAATAAACGATTTTAAGATGAAGTTTGTGATGTTCTACTTTAATGGCAAAATAAACTACGTGATTAAAGTGGAAATTTCGAGATTAAAGTTGACATTTCGTGCTTTTTTTCCACTGTGTGCCTATTTGTTTTGTCTGTACCCTAATAAGCTTTCATATGACACTCAGACGGTGGGCTACGAGTCGCCTTTTCACGGCGACTTTGATATGTGATTTCTTTTTTATTTCGGGCACTGTGCGACTTTGTGAACTTGGATCTTTCGAGTTTCTCCGACACTCTGTCACTCGATCAACTTTCTTTTGTTGATTATACCACTGTTTAAACCAACAAATAGTACGTTTTTCCTTTGCCTCCACTTGGTATTCGCTGAAATTCTTATATTTTCCCCTGTGCTTTTCCCATTGTCTTTCCACAGAAGGCTATTTATATTGATTTGCATATTCAAAGAGGCATAATTCTGGGAGGAGTTGGGGCGGGACAGAAGGCGCGTGCACGTACGTTACTTTTCACGCTGATCGGGATTTATGTAGTGGAAGAACGTGAAAGTTTGCGTGCGTACAGATTCCTGCATCTGGATTTTTCTGTGCGTACGCACATTCCCGCTTTTGTGCTTACGCCATGTTATAGTGTGAGTTCTACGCACAGCGTTATACATGAGGCCCCAGGACTCTTCCAAGAGCTGGCCGGCCATCTAAAACTGAGAGATCGGGCGAGAAGGACCTTAGTTAGGGAGGTGACCAAGAACCCGATGGTCACTCTGTCAGAGCTCCAGAGGTCCTCTGTGGAGAGAGGAGAATGTTTGGAGGAAACCAGGCATCGCTCATCACCAGGCCAATACCATCCCTACAGTGAAGGATGGTGGTGGCAGCATCATTCTGTGGGGATGTTTTTTAGTGGCAAGGACTGGGAGACTAGTCAGGAAAAAGGGAAAGATGACTGCAGCAATGTACAGAGACATCCTGGAGGAAAACCTGCTCCAGAGCGCTCTTGACCTCAGACTGGGGCGACGGTTCATCTTTCAGCAGGACAACAACCCTAAGCACACAGCCAAGATATCAAAGGAGTGGCTTCAGGACAACTCTGTGAATGTCCTTGAGTGACCCAGCCAGAGCCCAGACTTGAATCCAATTGAACATCTCTGGAGAGATCTTAAAATGGCTGTTCACCGACGCTTCCCATCCAACCTGATGGAGCTTGAGAGGTGCTGCAAAGAGGAATGGGCGAAACTGGCCAAGGATAGGTGTGCCAAGCTTGTGGCATCATATTCAAAAAGACTTGAGGTTCAAATTGCTGCCAAAGGTGCATCGACAAAGTATTGAGCAAAGGCTGTGAATACTTATGTACATGTGATTTCTCAGTTTTTTTATTTTTAATAAATTTGCAAAAACCTCAAGTAAACTTTTTTCACATTGTCATTATGGGGTGTTGTGTGTAGAATTCTGAGGAAAAAAATGAATTTAATCCATTTTGGAATAAGGCTGTAACATAACAAAATGTGGAAAAAGTGATGCGCTGTGAATACTTTCCGGATGCACTGTAGGTGTGCAGCATTCAGCCTGCAAAAATCCATTAGCTTGTTATGTGTTGGTGAATTTTTAAAAATGGAAATGCATTTGCTGAGCGCAGCGGAGCTTCTATTTGTGTTGAATTCAATACTTGTTGGTGTTTATTGGTCAGAACTGCTCTTAAGGCAGATGCTTTTTGCTATTCCAGAGTTCTCTCCAGTGTCTGCTGGATACTCTTCTGCCTTTATAAACTCTGTTTTCCCATCATTACAGTCATTGCACTCCCCAACACTTGATGACTTAATTTCCTAGTCCCTGCATACTGCATATAATCATAATGAGTGTCTGAAAATTATGTATTATTATATAAATACAGGTGCTGGTCATAAAATTAGAATATCATGACAAAGTTGATTTATTTCAGCAATTCCATTCAAAAAGTGAAACTTGTATATTAGATTCATTCATTACACACAGACTGATGTATTTCAAATGTTTATTTCTTTTAATTTTGATGATTATAACTGACAACTAATGAAAGTCCCAAATTCAGTATCTCGGAAAATTAGAATATTGTGAAAAGGTTCAATATTGAAAACACCTGGTGCCACACTCTAATCAGCTAATTAACTCAAAAAACCTGCAAAAGCCTTTAAATGGTCTCTCAGTCTAGTTCTGTAGGCTACACAATCATGGGGAAGACTGCTGACTTGACAGTTGTCCAAAAGATGACCATTAACACCTTGCACAAGGAGGGCAAGACACAAAAGGTCATTGCTAAAGAGGCTGGCTGTTCACAGAGCTCTGTGTCCAAGCACATTAATAGAGAGGCGAAGGGAAGAACAAGGTGTGGTAGAAAAAAGTGTACAAGCAATAGGGATAACCGCACCCTGGAGAGGATTGTGAAACAAAACCCATTCAAAAATGTGGGGGAGATTCACAAAGAGTGGACTGCAGCTGGAGTCAGTGCTTCAAGAACCGCCACGCACAGACGTATGCAAGACATGGGTTTCAGCTGTCACATTCCTTGTGTCAAGCCACTCTTGAACAAGAGACAGCGTCAGAAGCGTCTCGCCTTTGGACTGCTGCTGAGTGGTCCAAAGTTATGTTCTCTGATGAAAGTAAATTTTGCATTTCCTTTGGAAATCAAGGTCCCAGAGTCTGGAGGAAGAGAGGAGAGGCACAGAATCCACGTTGCTTGAGGTTCAGTGTAAAGTTTCCACAATCAGTGATGGTTTGGGGTGCCATGTCATCTGCTGGTGTTGGTCCATTGTGTTTTCTGAGGTCCAAGGTCAACGCAGCCGTCTACCAGGAAGTTTTAGAGCACTTCATGCTTCCTGCTGCTGACGAACTTTATGGAGAATCAGATTTCATTTTCCAACAGGACCTGGCACCTGCACACAGTGCCAAAGCTACCAGTACCTGGTTTAAGGATCATGGTATCCCTGTTCTTGATTGGCCAGCAAACTCGCCTGACCTTAACCCCATAGAAAATCTATGGGGTACTGTGAAGAGGAAGATGCAATACGCCAGACCCAACAATTCAGAAGAGCTGAAGGCCACTATCAGAGCAACATGGGCTCTCATAACACCTGAGCAGTGCCACAGACTGATCGACTCCATGCCACGTCGCATTGCTGCAGTAATCCAGGCCAAAGGAGCCCCAACTAAATATTGAGTGCTGTACATGCTCATACGTTTCATGTTCATACCTTTCAGTTGGCCAAAATTTCTGAAAATCCTTTTTTTGCATTGGTCTTAATTGATATTCTAATTTTCCGAGAAAACTGAATTTGGGACTTTCATTAGTTGTCAGTTATAATCATCAACATTAAAAGAAATAAACATTTGAAATACATCAGTCTGTGTGTAATGAATGAATCTAATATACAAGTTTCACTTTTTGAATGGAATTACTGAAATAAATCAACTTTGTCATAATATTCTAATTTTATGACCAGCACCTATAATGGTGAACACTTTAAAGTTTTGAATTTTTGATTTAATTTCACCAAAGAATTCCAACATATACATAAACACCACAGTATTTTTATTTACAGCATACTGTACACATACTCACTGAGTCAAAGACAGTGAAAGGAATATTATAACACAGTACATCAAACTGTATTTGATTGCACAACTGACCAGCTTTCCCACCCTACAGAATGGATCTCCTCCTTTGACAGCCTTCAAACGTTTAAAGAAGCTCTGCCAGCCTTGTGGAAGGCGAACAGTAAAGGTGATGACAGACTATGGCTTGCTGTGGCTTAAGCCTTTCCTAAAAAACTGCCAGTCACACCTCAGCCACACCATGTAAAAGTCCATGAAACAAAAACAACCAATACGTCAAGAAAAAAATAATAGGGCTTACAGAATGTGTTTTGTAATAACGAATGAATGAATTTACTTCAAAAGCCTCCTGCATTAAAGCCTATGATTTATCAAGAAACACAAGCCTCCCATTACAGTTTTTTCTAATGTTAGCTTTCCCATTTTTGGATTCCAGAAAAATACAATACTATCAACCCTGGACTACATACACAAGAGTATTACAACAAATTAGATCAATCATAGGAGAAGGTATAAAATTAGATAGCTTGAAACTAAAAGTGTTTATCATCATTGGATTTGGTTATGAGTGTGGACAGCACTATTGATGATGAACTTGATCTTGATGCAGATATGCAAGAAATTGAGAATGTGAAAGCAGTTAGCCTGTTGGACTTCTCAGTGCTACAAATAACAGTCCATCAACCACAGGGTGTTATCAATCGCAGTAATGTGAAGAAAGACAGCAGTCCTGTACAGCACAAGCTAACAAGGCCGGAGGATGTCACACAGTAGATGCTTTATGCCAAACTGTAACAACTAAAGAATCTTATATATAAATGTCTACGCATGGAAGTGTGTGTGTCTTTCTGTCTGACCTGGAAGTGTGAGGCTACAGAATGAAGCTCAAAGAGCCGGCAAGGCGGCTCCAAGTTAACGAGTCAGAAGAAAAAAGATGTTTGAGGCTATAGCATGTCGCCAAAGTGAAACCGCCGAGGAAAGACAAATGAGAGAGAAACTCGCTTAGGCACTGATAGACAAGGTGGGTGAGCACATCTGCAAAACGAAACCACCGACTCTGTATTTCAATTTTTTTTATGACTGTCTTACACAGCTTGTAGTAATATAAAGTATTCAGTAAGTTGTATACCCTAACAAATGTCTAATTTTTAATTGATTTTGTGTGATTAAAGCCCAGTAGACTTGAGAGGCAGAGGAATGGGGTAGCATTCGTTGGTGGTAGGTAGCCCTCAACATGACCATTTGTTGTATTGTGTCCAAAAAATGATGTCTATTTCTACAGCTGCCCTTAAATGCTACTTCTGGCCTTTCATGACTCCTTCCATAAAGTTCCAATGCATCATAAGATTCAATGTCTCACCCTCACTCTTCATGCAGGTTTTACTGAAGGGCATCTTCTGCCTTGGCTGTCCTCCAACAACATTCCAGTTTTTCACAACTGCTTCCATGCTGCTCCAAAATGCACTGTCACATGCCAGGAACATGCAAAAGTCAAAAGCCAGGAAAAGTAGTCCTATCTCTCGTCAAAACCAGTGCATAACCAAAATCATAGTCAGAAAACACAATCGTTTATATCGTAGCCTTATTTCGAAACATGAAACGCTGAGAATGTTAGATAGTAGAGGTCAATAATTGGATGGTGATTGCCTCACTGCTCTGGTTTATAAACTGTCAAATAACTGGCGTCACCTGACATGATTACCAAAGGCCATGCCCCCACCAACCATGCAAAGTATTGCAGCAATGGGAACACAAAACAAAATGACAGTGGATGATTTTCAAAACAAATCATTTCCAAAACACTATAGCAATGCTTCCTAAAAAAAAAAAGTAAATGCATTTTTTGAATCTACATATTTAAAGATGTACAGTATAATAAAGTCCAGAATAACATAAACCATTTAAAAATGAACACAATCATAACACAAAAATCTTTTGTCTGCCATGTCCACTGCCTGCACATTCACACTGCTGGCTCCATCTCACACCACTCACTTGAGTTCAGCACTTATCTGCATTCATTTTCTGAACTCCATGAGCCAAGCCAAGTCATGGTCCTTCTTGAGACTCGCCTGCAGCTACACATCCAGTCCAGTAGATTTAAGCAGATATAACAGTCTTATAAGTGCTGCTTTATAAGTGCTCAGCCCCCTGAGCCATACTGTTCATGCCAAATTTCTAGGTGACTGCTCCACACAAATGTACTCCCTTCTAGGAGCTTTCAGACTTTGCACAATGTTCATTCAGGTCTGGTGTTACAATATTATCATGTGTTTAGATTAGTGATGTGTGGCTAAAGTTGCCTAATTATTTCAAAGTAATATTAAAATGACAAGCCCCTATGCCATAAACAATAAAATGTGAAGGTTTGGCCACCTCATCACTGAGCCTTTAATAAGTTATATCAAAGGAAATTTTCAAATCCCGCCCATTGAAGATGAGTGTGTAAGATTTAAACCCACCATAACCCAGTCCTCATCATAAACAATTAAAACGGTAGTACATTTAAGCAAAAGATGTTTGTGGGGAAACATTTATGTAAGCCATCTTAAATTCATCCAACACAGTCCCAATTTATAGAGTACCAACATAAATTATGTAAAAGCTTGAAAGCACCTCTGACTTAGTTGGGCTGTTACTGTGATCTTTGTCACCATCTCTCTCTCCGATTTTTTTCTCTCTTCTTCTCTTCATACTCATCCAACTCCAACGATCTTCCAGTGACAATGAAAGATAAATTTACCATATCCTATGATTGCTGCCAGCAATCAAGATTTACCCAAAAATATCAGTGGCCACCTTGTAGTGCCAACAACTGCTATTCCAAGTTGACACTACACTCCAGAGCCTTATTTCCATATCAAGAAAAAGACTGCTGCTGACAGGGCTGTTCAAATATATGAAAAAAGAAGCCATTTCGAAGTAGTCAGAATGCATAAATATTTTCCATCCATCCATTTTAACGGGTAGGCAAGGTAGTTTTTGTGTCTACTAAATTACATTCCTTTTCACCCCAGCTACAGTACAAGATAAAAAAGCAGCCCATTAGATACATCACTGGGAAGACAGTTTTGCAAGCATTCTAGCAATAGGAATTGAAGATACCTGGCTGAAGAGGTGAGGGGAGCGAATTTATTGATAAATGCATTTTTCCGGTCACAGCTTGCTTTTGTTGATGTGCCACTTTTTGCGAAATAACAATGTGATTGCATAAATCAAAGCAGAAATGTGGTTTATTTATAGTACAACAGTCAGGAAAATACAGTTTAAATCACAAGATACAAAAAGTTAAGGACATTCACAGTATATGTTACTTGCAATTTTGAATATTTAAATACACTATACAATGCTCTATGCATCAGTTATTGAATGCTGATATTAAGAAATTTGAAAATTAAATGTAAATAATGGCGATTATAATTTTTTAATGTAATTCTAACAATATAAATTTTGCAATTAAGAATTACACATTTACAAGTTTAAAAAGAAATTTGCTTGTAAGCAGCAACACGTTACAGACACATAACTCAATACTCAATTGAGCAATAATTGAAGAATACGGTGACCTGCATATCAGATTTGTTTTTACTCGGTTCACTTCAAGGTTAGAGCACACCCTTATGAAATGAGCTTGTTATCAGATATGAAAAATTAAAGTTCTAAACATCAGATTGTTTCTTTCTCTGTAACTCCCACAATGTAACTGTAAGAGTGCACAAGTGACATGAGGTGGCCACTGAGAGTAAAACTCAGTAAAAATAGCAAGGGGCCTTATAGCGAAGTTTTATTACGATCTAATTTCCTGACACATAACAACGTCGAGCCTCTTGTATAAATGATGGCATGTATAAATGTCACTCCACCACAGCAGCAGCAGCTAGATGCTTTCCCTTAACATCTTCAATCTTGCATAATTATAACAAATAAGAATTAAGTACTGGTCTGTTTAAAAACAAAGTGGCACTGAAGCAATCACATGCAACAAAACAGGCATCTTAACAACAATGTGGATGAGACATATTACTGTATTCTATTGTAATTAGCTTTTTGCTTTACTTATTGCTAAATTACTGCAAAATGCCAAAGAGATGTTTATATGCTTACTATACTCTTCACTTTAACAAGCAGCTGCACAAACATATTAAAAATTTCAGTTGTGAAAATAAAAGTTCCTTGTGAAGTGTTTTTACAACACATAAATTATACAGTATATCCTCTTTATAATAATCTTGATCCTGAAGAAAATGATGGCAATTTGACTAAACATTGAGTAAATCCAGAAAGTTGGATCGGCAGAAAGAGCTTTACTGAAATTTCATTATGCAACATGGCAGTGATCCTAAGTACACCAGCAATATCTGCAACTGGCTGTATTTAAAAAAAAAATATTAAAAAAAAAAAAAACGACAAGGTCTTGGAATGACCTCGCCAAAGTCCAGACCTCCGTCTCATTGAGATACTGTTATTACTTGTCCCAATAATAATATTTTCACATGTTTTTGCTCCAAGACTCAATACTAAAAGATTTTCCAAATGCTCACCCTCTTATTTTGCCAATACTGGAGGCCAACTGCTCCCATTAACTATGTGCGTCAAAATTTGGTGGGTTTAAATACACTTACTGGCAGTTATTTACTCTTTTTACTCTTTGATAAAGTGTACTGCAAGGATCTGCTTATTATTTGAAAGGAAAGAGAAATAAAGGATGATACGAAAAAAAATACATTTGTAAAAAGCCAGTAAAAAGTTTAGGGCGGGCCTCCCTGAGTTGGAAGAGTGAGGAGGGAGATATAAATCATGTTTAAAAAACTTTAGTCATTGTGTTTAGTTTTTCTATTTTTCTTCTTCCTCTTTGCTTCTGCCTTTTCTCCAGTGGAAAGTGTGGCATTTTTACTCACACAAACACACCGACTTGGAAGGATTCACCAGCCTTGACGTTAGCGTGGCCGTAATTGTGAGTTCTGGATGGTCCTCTGGTCCCCTTGGCCTTATGTGTGTATGTCTAGCAACTAAGTACTCTCTGAACTGGATGATGCTTTTCAATAGTTAGGTTATCACAGATTGATGAGACATGCTGTGCTGAATAACCAGACTTTGTTGCAACCTTTTTGGGTTCATTTTTTTAAAAGTAGAGGAAAAAGAGCCAAACGTTTTAAATATCTTTAAAAACTGACATGATCCATTTTGGAGCATCTCAGTTTATTCTTTTGTAAATTTCTTTCTTCTCCTTTTCTATTTTCCATTCCTATAATCTGACTGACCAACATCTGGCAATGCAAGAGTACTGATCCTGATCTCAAAATAATGGAATTGTGTCCTATGTAGCAATCAAGGAATTTGTAAGTGTGCAGTATGCACATGAATGAACATGGGTGTCATTTTTAATATAATTTAAGATGAGCATGTAGATATGATCAGATTTAATGTATACACAGCATCACTTCAAGATAGGCCCACTGAATCAACTAACTAATTAAAAGGGCAGACACAGTTATGGGACACACTCTGGACTTGCTTGAGGTAGTAGCAAAGGAGAGAATGAAAACAAAACTTGGAAAGAAATTAAACAATGAAATCAAGAAAATACATTTTATACTACCTGAATTTATGGAGTAATTTTTCGTATCAACAACCTAATTGAAAAGGTCGGCTCAATTATGGGACATACTCTGGACCCCCTGTAGGAAGTAGCAAATTACAGGAATAACACAAAACTGAGTGCCATTATGAACAATACCGCACATCCTCTCTGTGACACACTAACAACTGAGGACTTTAAGCCAACAGATTGTTCAGCAGAAGTGTGTCAAGAAACACAACTGAGACTCCTTTATACCAACGGCACAACATCTTTATAATGTCTCACTCTGACTGGTCTCTTATTAGCCAAGTTGGACATTTTTTCTTGTTTTTTGTAATTCTGTTTATGCATTTAAGAGGTTGTCTGTGATAATATTAATATATTTCTTGAACTTTTAAATCTAAATTTTCTTCTTGGGACAATAAAGTAGTATCTATCTATCTATGGACTTGTCTCCATTGAAGGGGTTGATGTGGTTGGGTGAAGACCTATAAATACCTTGGAGTGCAGTTGGATGACAGGCTGGACTGGTCAGAGAACATAAAGGTCTGCTCAGGAAAGGTCAAAGTTGGCTCTATTTTATGAGGAAGCTGGGCTCCTTTTAAAATATCCAAGAAACTCCTGGAGATGTTCTATCAGTCGATGGTTGCCAGTACTCTCTTCTATGCTGTGGTGTGCTGGGGGGTATCATGAAGAGGAGAGATGCTGATTGTATTGGCAAGCTGATCAGGTGAGCAGGATCTTTGATTGGACTCTGTGGTGACAGTGGCAGAGAGGAGGACACTATGCAAGATGCTCTGTGAAATGGACAACAAACATCACCCTCTATATACCACCATAATATAGTGGTAGGTTGCTATCATAGAACTGCAATACAGAGAGACACAAGAGATCTCTTGTCCCCAGAGCCATTAGACTCTTCAACTCTTTACAACAGGGACAGGGGGTGGTTGAGCTGTGAACCTTGATATTCCTTCTCTGCTCATATGCTATATTAGATGTCACTATATACAGCTCATCTCTCACTACTTGGGCATTAACTTTTTCATTGTATAACCTTTTTTGTTCTTTGTTTGTTATTTCCCTATTAGCATAAGCTAAGTCACTTTATTTTATTTTACTTTGACATTGTCACTTTAGTATCTGTCACTTTGGCTCTGATTTTATGTGCCACCTGTCATTTTGATAGTAGTATTATCTGCACAATTTTCACTGCACTGTCATTATTATATGTACCATCTACTGTACTGTGACTGCATTATTTGTACAGTATTTTCTATTTGTATAGCAAATGTATTTAAATGTTTGTATTTAACTTGGTATAATTGATTCTTGGCTACTGATACTTGAATTTCCCTCTGAATGAAGTACTAAGGTGTTATACCATGTTAGCCATTATGGATGTAGTGAGAAGTTAAGCAAAATGACACCTTTTATTGGCTAACTAAAAGATTACAATATGCAAGCTTTCAAGGCAACTCAGGCCCCTTCTTCAGGCAAGATGTAATCTATCTATCTATCTATCTATCTATCTATCTATCTATCTATCTATCTATCTATCTATCTATCTATCTATCTATCTATCATTAATAAATTAATGAGTTTGTCACTGGCAAATAATTTAGAAGTGAATTGCACCAATATCTATGAACATCTTATAAATCATGTCCCATTAATATATAATTTGGGTCTCATATTGGCACAATGGATAGAGCAGCTACATCAAAGATTCAGCAGGAAGTTGCAAAGCGTTGGCTTGACAACTTTTGAAAAGTATCTGGATATTGTGAAAATGTAGTTATTCACGAACAAAATGTGAATGTGGACTAAACAGAGCTCAAAAGCCCAGTGCTTATGGACTGTCATTGTTTGCATGGAGTTTATGTGATGACCCTAAAGAGAAATGAAACACACCACACTGTTTATTCCCATCAGCATCTTTATTACAAATGAATGGAAAATACACTAAACTTTATCAAAAATATTTTAATTCAACCATAGCTAGTTGTTGAGCATAGCAAAGTATTTTATCATTAACACATTTTTTTATAAATGTATGCACACAGTAACTAACATAGTAAACAATACAGTCTTTTCTACGAAACTTATAAAACAAATACACTTGATCAGAATTGTGAAACATTAAATTTTTCTTTTAAATTATCATTCGTGTCCTCTTTTTAAACACTATTCACTAGAGTTACACCAGTTCATCACATCCTTAAATATGTACTCTTGCAGCCCTGACTTTGTGCCCAACAGCGGCTCACTGTGCATTCTGCTCTCTTCACACCATTAGTATGCCTATTTATTAAAATGGGAACAATGATAAAATGGAGTGTCCATTTGTTTCAATCACGTTTTAAATTTAGGCAGTGCTGGTCAAAGTTGACATCAATGATCTATGTGCGTCCCTTCCATAGCACAAACAATGGGGCCCCTAATTGCATGTATTGCAGACTTTACGGAGCATGTGCCCCTTGGTGTTTGAAGCATGTGGATCTTCACTTTCATAAACAGCACTAGGTACTAGGTACTAGGGCACCCACTCATTATCATCATAGTTTGACAACTTCAGTCCCCCTTGGTGTCCAGAGTGCACGTGCCTTCAGAAACACAAGGCCCTTTGACTTTGAGTACACACTGCGGACATTATTATCATACATCTACAACCAGAGGGTGTCCAGAACACACGCCCCTTAACTTTCATAAATGGCACCCCTCGGATGGTGACACATTATATGGGTGCCTATGTCACCAAATGGATTGACCGGCTCTACATACAGGAACCTTTTGTTAACTGGATATGCTAGCCCATGCCTGGGCATAATGTTGTCTGGCATCCATAAGAAGGTGAAAAAAGGCAAGTGATCAGCACAAAACAAGACAGTAAACCATTCTGGCATACATTTGTGTGTAATGTTGACCGGCATCAAAAACAGGGCTGGAATGTCTGATGCAGAAAGACAACAAGGAGCACAAAGAAAGATGGATGTAAAGCATATCTGGTAAACAGAGGTTCGTACCACTTAGCCCATTTTGATAAATGAGCATCTCACCTTGCTAGTATACAGTTGTGGAACTAGCCCCAGACACAGACAGGCAGACATGTTTTTAAGCACCACCACACGTTTACACAACTATTATTTACAAAGTCTTTAAGTGCTACACAAACCCCAATCTTCCCCAAAGTCCAGGCCAACCACACTTTGCCTTCTTCAGACCGCCTCCTTCTCTCTTTCTCTGACCTCGTCCTGCTTTCACCCGACTCCAGCCCTGAATGAAGGGAGGCGGCACCTTTTATCCATACCCGGATGTGCTCCAGGTGTGCACCGGCAATCTTCCACCCGACACACCCCAGTGTGGCAGAAGTGCCAGCTGTCTCCCCGGAAGCACTCCGGGTGTTCCCTCTCCTCTTCCCCCCAGCATTTCCTGGTGTGGCGGAAGTGCTGGGGTCCAGGGTGCATCAGGCACAGGGACGCCCCCTGGCAGTGACCACGGGCCCCTACAGGGTTGAGCTTCTAAGCCCTGTACCCATGGCCCCCAATACAACCAGGGCGGTCGCCCCCTCGTGGTCTGGAGGAGGCATGAGCCCTCCTCCTGTCTCCCCGGGCGTCCCAGCCAGGTAGGAATCCCAGCCGGGTGCCACACAGTATACATTCAGACTTTGCTATCTGGTTATATTTTCTGCTGTTACTCGATTTTTAAAAAAATATTACATTACTTTTAAATTCCTATACTTTGTCTTTTATATCTTGAGTAATTGAAGTACTAAGTTAAATACAGTACACCTAGTGTGGAGAAATTGCCACTCTTTTTCTGACAGGGTTGGCAGGTTGTGGGAAGATGTTCCCAAAAGAAGTGGAACTTGAGATGAGAGTGAATGCATTTTTGGCTGATAAGTGGTGGCTTTGACCAAGGTGTGCTAGGCTGCAGACGTCCCAGGGACATCTGTGTGTTGTTTGTACTGTAGCTAGTAAGTCTCAATGTGAAGTGCTGAAGAGTGATGGGCATTTTAGGTATCACTCTTAAATGGATAGGGTCTGTGTGTGTATGTAGCTATCAGTTTGTGCAAACTTCAAAGTGTGATAATAACAAATTTGGTGAGTTCCATTCATCCCACTATAATACACCCTCATAAAATCCCAAACACAAGACATTATGACAGAAGTCCCCAACTCTGGTCCTGGAGGGCTGAAGAGACTACCGTTTTTCATTCTAACCCTTTTCTTAATTAGTGAACTGTTTTTGCTGCTAATCAACTACTTTTGAATTAATTTTAATTGACTTGTTTTTTTAAGATTTGTTCCCCTAAATTTCTTCATTTCTTTCCTTAAATGGCAACCAGACAAAAATGAAATGTAAACTGAGTGAACCAACAGAAAGCCAATTAAGTCAGGGCCTCAAACTCCAACCAATTTTAGTCCAACCAGTGGTCAATCTCAAATGAGGTGAATTTACCTACAGTAATTTTATTTAGTAATATTAGGCTTTGTTTAAATCATGTGTTTACACAACAGATGGCCCTGAAGCTGTTAATGGTGATTTGTGTCTTTTCCATTTAATAGCTTGCTATAGAGATGGGCTGCTTGACCCAAAGCGGGGACATATTAGTAGATAATGAACACATACTATTGATAATCTACATGTTACTCATCATGTCCTTACAATTATGGACGAGTCCTGCTACTGCATTTCCATGTAAAGAGGTAAGGCAATATCTAGTTTTAACTAGAAAGTTTATAGTGTTTTTCAAGTGTTTTAATAACTTTTGTTTTGGACATAGTTGCTACTGAGAGATTATACCAATTTTCTCTAACAAGAAAATCTATTTTTTCTTAGTTGGGAAAAAACGCTCATTCCCATGATAGGTAATTCACATCCATTTTTAATTTTTTTTTTTTTTTTAAGTTGAAACTAAGTAATAGCATTCCAGAGGGAGGAACGCATTGTGATTCGTGGGTAGGGCTGTAGAGGACGGCGTCTTTCCCAGCAATGGGGCTTTTTAAATCATCTCCATTTGTGAGTGCTTTTAGCAGCAGTGTGAACTGCTTCCCATGCTCATCAATCCCATGTTGCATTAGTCATTGCCAAAAGCCATTCATTTCATCCAAGCCACATTCAACAGTCACCTGGACTTTTTGGAGCAGCATAGCATTGCAGGAACTGTATTGTGCTGTTTTAAGTGAACATTCTATTATGGATTTTTGAATTGTTTTTCATGAGCTGTTCAAAGATATGACTGTAGACTGGACAGACTGGAATCGACCGGTTAGTTGTGTAAGTACCTTTTTCCAAGATCAAAAAGATGTTCCTAAGTGACTGAGAGCAGCTCTTTCGGGCTTTAGGCCATCATGTTTAAGTAGTAATAACCTGTGTGGCAAGCTAATGAAAAGAAGATGTTACAGCTGCATTCAATAAGTTACATGTAATTTCTAAAAGGCACACATGCATACATTTGTTTTAGAAAGCAGGCCTAAAAGGTCAGATTCCCACAGGCCTAGGGGAGGTGCAGTATTAGGAGGAAAATGCTAATGTTTAATTGCTTTTAGCACACTGTGCAACGTCTAACATATTCTCAGCAGATTTGCCTTTGTGAAAGTTTGAACTTTATAGGCCTGTGCAATTTCTCACACCTGTAAGGGATCAGAAAAGTGCTATGTTTATTTTTTTCCAAATCTTAGTATATATTCTCAATTAATAATCCATTCATCTTCTAAATGTGGATTGTTTAATTTAGGGGTTGGGTTATGGGTTACTGAAACCTTAGGATAACATGGCAACACTGAGCATCAAGGCAGGAGCCAGACCAGATTCCAGCCCCCTACAGAACATGCTCACAAATACAAACACCAGGGGCCTTCTTTTTTAGATCCACATCCTTGACGTGGCTTTATCATATACACTTAAATTAACCGCATATTGTTTATTAGTTTAAGGCATCTAAAACTAGATGGCCAAACTATTCCATCCATCCATCCATTTTCCAACCCGCTGAATCCGAACACAGGGTCACGGGGGTCTGCTGGAGCCAAGCCCAGCCAACACAGGGCACAAGGCAGGAACCAATCCTGGGCAGGGTGCCAACCCACCGCAGGACACATACAAACACACCCACACACCAAGCACACACTAGGGCCAATTTAGAATCGCCAATCCACCTAACCTGCATGTCTTTGGACTGAGGGAGGAAACCGGAGCGCCCGGAGGAAACCCACGCAGACACGGGGAGAACATGCAAACTCCACGCAGGGAGGACCCGGGAAGCGAACCCAGGTCCCCAGATCTCCCAACTGTGAGGCAGCAGCGCTACCCACTGCGCCACCGTGCTGCCCCCAAACTATTCCAAATACCATATTTGCTTTAGCAGTGTTACTCTCACTGCACCACTCAGAGTATTAATTCCACTGTATCTGAGTGTGGAATCACAACTCTATAGCAGTTGATTGGAAAGAGAATTACTGGTATACAGCATCAAGCACACACTGCCTCAGCCATGCACTATTTGAACTGCTCTCACATAACAAACGCTTCACAGCCTTTCTTGTCTGGACCTGGCGGTTCAGAAACTGTTTCATCTCAAGAACTATAAACGCACTCAATCAGTCCATCAAGTGCTCCTTGTAGAACTGTTTATACCTATAAGTACAATTACCTCACTGTAAACTTGTGATACAGTTATAATATTGCACAACCTCAGCCACTTTATAAAGCCTGTATTTACATATGGTGAAGATATCATTTTTAAGATGAAATACAGCAAAATATGTTTATTACATTATACAGGTAAAATGTTAACATCATTTAAATAATGTATATTGTTAATAATTAAACATGTGAGGACACAGTGGCGCAGCTCTAGCGATGAGCTGGCGCCCCGCTTAGGGATTGTTCCTGCCTCGCGCTGTATTCTTGCTGGGAATGGCGTGATCCTAGATGGATAGATGGACAGAATAATTAAACATGTACTACGAAGATATTTCAATGTTCCTTAAAAGTTTTGAAAAATCGCCATTCTCAGCTTACAGATGGCTTTACATCTATTACAGAGCTGATTGTGTGGCGATTGGGTATTTGGAGAAAGAAAAGCAAGGACAGGAATTGGGATAATAAATTTCATCGAAGGTTGCACAACACGCAGCAAGCATCTTGCATGAGGCAGGAACAATCTCTGGACTCTCACTGCGCCACCATGTTCCCATGTTTAATAACGTGCTTTAATTCCTATCATCATGAAAATGATATCAAGTATACATCTCAGTATTTAAATTATTCAGAGATCTATAATATCATGAATGTAATGGCTTCTGTGTTCTGTCGGAGGAAGAGAAAGCCCATTTAAGAAGCACATAGTCATTCACACACATAGAGCACATAGAAGAACACATACAAAACAAAGCATTTAATGTGCTACTTTAGTTACGATGGGACTTGAGAAACTAGTAAATTAAACGATTTTAAGATGAAGTTTATGATGTTCTACTTTAATGACAAAATAAACTACGTGATTAAAGTGGAAATTGTGAGATTAAAGTTGACCTTTCAAGCATTTATCCCACTGTGTGCCTATTTTTTTTTTCTTTTCACTGTACCCTAATAAACTTCTATATGACTCTCAGACAATGGGCTACAACTCGTCTTTTCACGGCGACTTTGATATCTGACAACTTCTTATTTATTTCGGGGACTGTACGACTTTGTAAACTTGAACTTTCGAGTTTCTCCGACACTCTATGTCACTCGATCAACTTCCTTTTGTTGCTTATATCACTGTTTAAACCAACAAATAGTACGTTTTCCTTGCCTCCACTTGGTATTCGCTAAAATTCTTCTATTTCCCCCAGTGCTTTTGCCATTGTCTTTTCACAGAATGCTGAGCTTAAGGGCTATTTATATTGATTTGCATATTCAAAGATGCATAATTCTAGGAGGAGTTGGGGAGTGGCAGCAGGCGCGTGCACTTGCGTTACTTTTCATGCTGACCGGGATTTATGTAGTGGAAGAACGTGGAAGTTGGCATACGCACAGATTTATGCATCTGAATTTTTTTGTGCATTTCCGCTTTTGCCCATACCCCATGTTTTAGTGTGAATTCTACGCATGGCATTATGCATGAGGCCCCAGGTCACAAATTAACCTCATGGCACATTGTCACTGTCAAAAAGTCACACAGGCTCCACCCTTCAATGTTTCATGTCCTCACACATGAGGACTCTGAAGCAGAAACCAGTAGGTTACAGCCGAAAGCACATGGTTTAACCTACTTTTTCCCATGGAAATGTCTTTGCAATGTGCTTTTTTTTTTGGTGAATTGATTACAATAATCAGAGTGATCCACTTGGTGAATCGAGCACGATTGACAGAGCTGGAAGGTTGGGGGTTTCCCTTGGTGAATCCAGCATGATCATCAGGGTTCAAGGAAAACCATCGGAGTGGTGACCTTCTATCATCCACCACAACCCACTACTATTATAAACAATAGCAATGACTACAGTGTTTGAGAAACAGTGCCCAAGAGGGAATTCATGTCTGCTTTTCCTGAAGCCCAAATATGGCATCAGAACTACAGAAGTGACCCTAGAATGGCCTTTAAACCCAGCTCTAGCCAAAGGGCAGATTGTGTCTGGAGTCTGATAGTCTCACTGAATCAAGGTGTATAATGTATACATCTGGAGACAACCACAAGTGAATTTTGCTTCCAAGTGGGTGGGAACAACTCGATGGCTCACTGAGTGTCACATTTCTAAATCAATTAAATGCCTTATGAAGGTGGCACTCAAAGTAAGGGCTGTGATTTTGAATTACAAAGAACAGAGGTGCTCTTGTTAACCTGGTCCAGCAGAGAGCAAGCTTCTGATGAACCATCTACAATCAAAGAAATCTCCTACAAAAGCCCTAGTGCACATAAAAAATTGTGTTTCGTGTGCAGAGAGCACATTTCATGTTCTAAAAATAAACATAACCTGTTGGGGCGGCACGGTGGCGCAGTGGTAACGCTGCTGCCTCGCAGTAAGGAGACCTGGGTTCGATTCGCAGGTCCTCCCAGTGTGGAGTTTGCATGTTCTCCCTGTGTTTGCGTGGGTTTCCTCTGGGTGCTCTGGTTTCCTCCCACACTACAAAGACATGCATGTTAGGTGCACTGGCGATCCTAAATTGTCCCTGGTGTTTGTATGTGTGTCCTGTGGTGGGCTGGCGGCCTGCCTGGGATTTGTTCCTGTCTTGTACCCTGTGTTGGCTGGGATTGGCTCCAGCAGACCCCTGTGACCGTGTGTTAGGATATAGTGGGTTGGAAAATGACTGACTGACTGACATAGCCTGTTGTAAGGGAAAATCATTTTCTGTAACATCAGATTAGACATTGATGTTTGACTTGAATGATATTGTCAGAGGTGCTGTGTGAGCTCTCTGTTGTTCAACGTTATGACGATGGTGTAGAAGTTGATGTAAGCTTAAAAGAATTGGCGGCTATATTCATGAAATTATGAACTGCAACATATGTTTTTGAAGTAAATGATGTATCTCACTCCATAAACAGGACTGCTGTTAAGAGAGCTGAACAAGGAGCCACAGGAAATGCAGATTTCAGTACTCAAACCACCCAAATCAACTAATCAGCCTAATCAACATCAGTAAAGCATGGACAAGACTGCACAATGTCCACCTTTTAACTGCATGTCTAAAGAATAACTAAAGAAATTTAACATTTCTGTCTAATTGGAAATGCAAACATGCCATGACAAAATAGCCACTGTATTTGAACATGTTGTATATTCATACATTCATACTCACATTTACTTATTTGTCCAACGCCTTTATTCAGGGAGACTTACAACATTTATTCATTTATTCATAGACAAAAATAGTTAAATAGTGATGCACTTGTCAAAATGACAGAAAAATATTGCAGCAGACAGAGGCATTTGGAGATGGTCTGTGTCTGTCTGTCTGTCTCCTCTGTCACAGCGATCATTACACTGTATAAATTTTAAGCTTTAATCACCTAACAACAATTTTAGCCTTTTATTTTTTCTCAATGTCAAGTCTTCTGTTAAGTTTCTTTTGCTCCCTCCCTGAAACGTCATGGACTGGGTCAACTGGGGGCTTGTGCTTTAGGAAGAAGCCCTGTGTGTGTAGCCTTTTTAACCCAGGATTTTTGCTGCTATTTACTACACGCTTTTTAACAGATTGTCCTTAGACCCAGACGCATCTTCTCATTTGAGAATTATATCTGGTACCTGTGAGACTAAGAGTCTGAGGGTGTGTTTGCAATGTAGGCTCATTAGTCAAAGAACAAAGAAAAGAAGCTTGGAACAACTTCTGAGGTAAACAAGTGAGTGAACCATCTCACCTAGAAGAGAGTGGTGTAAATACTGGATAGTGAGAGAAGGCAGGGTTTATTGGGTGTTTGTATTTCTAATCTGTGTTCTAATTTGTTTATCCCCCATTTGAGCATTTTATTTGTAATAAATAGAATGCTCTTTGGCTGTTTTATTATCACTCTGGTTGTGGTTGGGCACAACGAGTATGCTCTCTCCTTTTACAGCTCATATTATTTAATTTAGCACTTGGTTATAATCAAAGACAACTGCACTTATCTGCTCATTACTAATCTATAATGTAAGTATCAGAGGTCAAAATTTACCTTTATATTGTTGTTTTAATAGGAGTGCCTAATTTGTTTCAGATCGCTTATCCAGCACTATTGATGTCCTGCTTTTATTGTAGGTGGGTATACTCTCCAAAGTGTACTTTAACTAAAACATTTGCCAAAATAGTGGCTTCCTCCTTGCTTGTAAATGATGAGGACCTGCCCCATGTGAAAGAGTTCAAATACTGTACCTTGGAGGCCATAATAAGATTAATCAAGGCACTGGGGCAGCAGCAACAGTTTTGCAGACACCATAGAAGACTGTTGGAGTGAAGTAAAAACTAGGACCTCTAAAACCAAACCTAAACATAACCAAATAATATTAGATTGTAAGTGCACGGGGTTACAAAGCGACTCTAATGCAAGGTTGATTCATTTATTCTATGTCAGGGGTGAGAGACGTTGGTCCTAGAGGGCCGCAATAGCAGTCATTTTTTTTTCGAACCCGGTTGCTTAATTAGAAATCAGTCCTTGCCATCTCAAACATTATTTATTTTTACGGATTATGATTGTTCTAACTACAATGTCAGGTTGTAATATAGTAGATTATTTTCCTTTCTGAGGATATCATAAAAATGATTTGAAGCCTAAAGCAGATGAGTAATTCTCAGTCCTTTAGTTTTCATCTCTTTAGTTTCCTTCTAAATATTTCATTAAACGATAGTACTAGGGTGTTGTACCATTATGGATGTAGTGAGAAGTCAAGCAAAATGACACCTTTTATTGGATAACTAAAAAGATTATAATATGCAAGCTTTCGAGGAAACTCTGAAGAAAGGGACCTGAGTTGCCTCGGAAGTTTGCATATTGTAATCTTTTTACAGTAGTTAGCCAATAAAAAGTGTCATTTTGCTTGACTTCTCATTAAACCAGACCACGATGAATCCACACAGCTGTAAATGGGAACAAGTTAGATGGACAACTGCTGATTCCTTTGTCTTATTGCTAAAAAGGAGCAATTAAAAGCTGTGAATGCAACTGTTTAAGACTGAAATAATCAATTAAAGGTGAGAAAACTTAACAAGTGAGACCACTTAAACAAAGCATCAAAATGTTGCTTCATCAGCAATAGCTGGCTCATCATTGAGAAGTTGGGTTGGAACAAAAACTTGCAGCCACTGTGGCCCTGCTGCAACATTGCTCACCTCTGCTTTATGTGACAGAGTGAAGGTGAGAAAATTTGTGATACAAAGCAATCTTGGAGTTGAACTACTTCATCGCTAAATTGAGAGAAGACAGTTGAGGTGATCTAAGCATGTAGTAGTCCCACAGGGGACATACCATGCACACTGAGAGAACATCTAGGACAAGTTGGAGGTATTAAATCTCTTGACGTGGGAACATCAGGAAAATCCTTAGGAACAGCATGAAAAGTCTGTAGGGATCAAGGTTATTATAGTTAACAAAAACTAAAATCAAAACTGAAACTATTATTAAAAAAAAAATTTTCGTAAGCTGAAATAAAATAAGGGGGTGGCACGGTGGCGCAGTGGTAATGCTACTGCCTCACATTAAGGAGACCTGGGTTCGCTTCCCGGGTCCTCCCTGCATGGAGTTTGCATGTTCTCCCTGTGTCTGCGTGAGTTTCCTCCAGGCGCTCCAGTTTCCTTCCACAGTCCAAAGACATGCAGGTTATGTGCATTGGAGATCCAAAATTGTCCCTTGTGTGTGCTTGGTGTGTGGGTGTGTGCGCCCTGCGGTGGGCTGGTGCCCTGCTTGGGATTTGTTCCTGCCTTGCACCCTGTGCTGGCTGGGATTGGCTCCAGCAGACCCCTGTGACCCTGTGTTAGGATATAGTGGGTTGGAAAATGACTGACTGAGTGAAATAAAATAATTAACAAAACCGAAATGAAAAACTAAAACTAAACGAAACTATTAAAGAAGCTGGAAAGACTAACTGAAATAAAATAATAATTTACTAAAATAATTTTATTTTTCATTTTTGAATGAATATTCTTGCTGTTAGTTTTTAACCCTTATAACTTTAAAACTGAAAGTCGTCCACCACAAGCATATATTCATCCAGTGAATGGCGGCTGGTGACGGAGGGTGGGTGACAGAGCAAGCTGAATACGTGTGTGAAGCCTGTGGAATAGAAAGCGATTTATGTGCCTCCTTTCTTTGCACTTGTTGTATATTAAAATGTAATTCAAACGCCTGAAATCAGAATGTGGTGGTCAACAAAACCTTTACCGTATGGACAGAAAAATCACGAGTGAGTAATGTTTCAGTTTGTTTCTCAGGTGCCTGCTTTTTGTTGACAGTAATTCACCTGCCACTTTGCACATGAAGTATACGAAGTATAGAGACAGTAATCATGAAATAAATTCGACCTTGAGATTTTGATGAATCTTGACATTTTAGACATCCCTGAGTCCGAAAATACCGTTTTTTTGGAATAATGTGTGTGTGTGTGTAAACACGATAACTCAAAAATGCAACTAGATAGATGGATGAAATTTGGCATGTGTTTATTACACCAGAATTGTAGATCTGTATTAACTTTTGGGCCAAATCCATTAACTGGAAGTGGTACTTTACCTGAACACATACTCGTTTTTTTTTTATTCATGCAGCTGCAGAGTCCGATTTATTCAACTTCACTTTTATAATTCAGTATATTATTAATTTGATTTCATTTGTTGTTGATGGTTCTTTCATGTACATAATATAATCATTGTCGTGCGGTTTATTACTCAAATATCTATCCCCATATCCGAGTACACGAGAAAGTCTAGGGGAGACCACTCCCAATTTTTGAAAATAAAATGGCACTGATCAAGAGACTGACAAGGTCATCATACAAGATCAGAATATTGTTGCTGACCAATCACTTTTGCTTTAAAAACATCGTTTCACAATGAAGAGATACGAACCTTGTAACCTTGTGAGTTGGCAATGTCTCTACTGAGCTACAAGTAGGTAGGCAAAGAGAGTCTGCCAAATGATGAAAAGCTAAACATACTAATGTGTTTTTGTATTTATGCTATATTTATTAATTTATCTTTTTTAGTTAATATTCATCATTCTTAATACCAGATATTGTGAAAATAATCCAATAGAAGAATTGTTTTAAAATATCTGACCCCATTTTTTCAATGTTTCTCTCAAAATAGATAGTTGAAATATCATATTCGTTTTGTTCTTAACATCAGCCATATCATACATATTGCATACCAGATATTTTTTCCTGCCTTGCATCCATACCTGCTTGGGTAGGCTCCAGGTTCCTGTGATCCTGCTCTGGATAAACATTATTAGATAATGTATATATTGTTCTTAATCTCAGATTCTGTCTCTGTCATTTTGTGCCTTTCGATACTCTTATTACCTGCTCTTGCACTGCTCATTATGGGTTTACTGTTCTTATGCATGGGCTATTCATGTCTCATTGCCTCTAGTCTTGACACTACATGCTTGTTTTTCTTTGTTTCCCTCAATACAGCTAGGTGGGGTCTGCACACTGATTCAAGCCTAAGAGCCTTGTTCTTCTTAAGCCCTTGTGATTTTTATGGTCACACCTGTCAGAACACAGTAGATTCTGTTTTCTAATTTTTATATCTTTTCAGGCCAGCGGGTGGCAAAATTCTGTCTATAAATTGTTTGTGCCTGAGATGGAATCAGAGATCATTTGGCTGATAGAAAATAACAAAGCCCAGTATTTGAGATTTTTGAATGCAATATTGAATGCATTTATTATAAGCACATTGTCGTTGGAGCAGGATATGTTGTGTGCTGTAGACATTTACAGTAAAAAAAACCCTCACAGCTTAAAATTCGCCTAAATTTCATTACAAATTGGCCCATTCTGGGCAATAAAAGGAAAAGAAAAAAGTGCTAACAGTCAGCGCAGATTTGTTCAGCACAAATGACATAGAAAATATTTTAAAAATTATAAAATTGTGTAAAATTGTTCATATTCGGTACCTGGTGTTTTATGCTTTTTTTTATCAGACAAAAACAAAACCAAATAGTAAAGTGTGTTGTGTAGTGTAGTAAACTTCCACTAACATTAAACTCATATTATATCCAAACCTGTTAAGTGTACAATTCTGTCTCATTGTAACACAAAAACTAAACTCCATAGTAGCTCTTTAACTGTACCATAATTACTAAAACTAAAACTGAAACTAATATACATAAAAATAAAATAGAAATGTCTTTGTAAAATAAAAACTAAAAATACATGATGAAGGAAAACTAAAACTAAACTGAATTTCCAAGTACAGTTAGAAAAAATATAGAAATAAAAACTAATATAGAAAAGGCAAAACTGTAATAACCTTGGTAGGGATAGAGTGATCCTGTCTGTCCAGCTTTGCAGGTCGCTCCAGTGTAGTGGCATTTATAGCAAGACATTTCAGGCTACACAAACCTGGAAGAGATATGCTGCCAGAAGGTGCAGAGCCATCTTTAAAGGTGTGGGTGTGAAAGGGAGACAATAGGATGATTAAGAATTTAAAGGGCAAAACATACAAGACCCACTTATCCACTTAAATCCATTAGCCTGGGTATGTGGCTGCCAGTGACCTTGGGAAGGATCCTGGCTTGGATTGGCTCAATAAGTTGAGTAATGTGAGATTGTGTTGCCTCTGACCTCAAGTGAGTGATATGAAATGGAGCTGGGCAAAAGAAAAAACATCATTAGGGCTGCATGGAAGGAACAATGAAGCACTAGATTGGCAACAGTGGCACTGGAGGGCATCCAAAGAAACAGTCAACCTCTAGGAAACCATGCATGAGGAAGTGACACTGCATTTCACAATGTTAGGCTACCATCACCAATGATTATGAACCCTCAGATGAAAAATGTCATAAAAGAAACACACACACAAAATGAAGGCCTATAACATATTGTCATACAGTACAACCACCAAAGGACAGTATTAAAAGAATTCTCAGCATCAAATACTTAACACTGAAAGCATAAATGCAAATGAATATCCATAACTATTTCTGTTAGATGAAATGTTAAATTGTACCCTTTGAAATGCATCACAAAAAATCCACTAATGGGTGTCTTAAAAAGGGCTCTAGCCTTCAAATCTCAAGGTGGAACAGAAAAATTGAAGTTGCACATGCGTACACAAGAATAAAGGTGTACTAAGAACACTGCAGGGCCAGCCCAAACAACCTGATATCACGCTTGGCAGTCCAAGGTACAAAAGAAATCCACATCATTCAAAAAGAAATATTTTCTAGGTAAGAAATTGCACTAAGCATATATTGAGAAATTAAAGAAATTTGATTATGATGACCAAATTGAGTTTGCTAATAAATATTTTAACAATGAGATAACTATTACTTCATATTTAATTTTTGCACGATATTGTCATCTTCTGGGAGATGGAAAGCGTTGGTCCACTTTCCCTGATTGTCATTGCTCTAGTGACTCAAACCAGAAAAAGAAAATCGAACGTTAATGGAAGATATTCCAAATTGTGAGATAACATCTGGAAAATAAAATAATAAATACAAATACATGACACATTTTAATTTCTAGAAGCAAACAGCTATGACTTTGTGATTTGCAAGATCTGCTGTACAATGGCAAATTCGGTGCATATGGTAAACCATCAGTTTCTGTAGACACTTTCACACTAGTGATTTGATCATTTGTGCCATCTCATATGAAAATGCATCTCAAAGTACAAAACGTAGCAGCGAGAATTTTCACTCTGTCATGACTCCAATATTTACTTGCATCTATTTCAGATCTAGTCACCTAGAGGGCAATGGTGATGGACAGGTTGACAGACAAGATTAGACAGGAGTCCCCATGGATTATGATGTTTGCTGATGATATTGTGATCTGTAGCGAGAGTGGGGAGCAGGTTGAGGAGACCCTGGAGAGTTGGAGATACGCTCTAGAGAGGAGAAAAATGAAAGGTCAGTAGGAACAAGACAGAATACGTGTGTGTGAGTGAGAGGGAGGTCAGTGGAATGGTGAGGATGCAGGGAGTAGAGTTGGCGAAGGTGGGTGAGTTTAAATACTTGGGATCAACAGTACAGAGTAACGAGGAGGGTGCAGAGTGGAGTGGGTGCAGAAGAGTGTCAAGAGTGATTTGTGACAGACAGGTACTGGCAAGAGTGAAAGGGAGGGTCTACAGGATGGTAGTGAGACCAGCTATATTATATGGTTTGGTGACAGTGGCACTGACCAAAAAACAGAAGACAGAGCTGGAGGTGCCAGAGTTAAAGATGTTAAGATTTGCATTGTGTGCGAAAAGGATGGATAGGATTGGGAACAAATACATCAGAGGGTCAGCTCAGGTTGGATGGTTTGGAAACAAAGTCAGAGAGGCGAAATTGCGTTGGTTTGGACATGTACAGAGAAGAGATGCAGGGTATATTGGGAGAAGGATGCTAAGGATAGAGTTGCCAGGCAAGAGGAAAAGAGGAAGGCCTAAGCAAATGTTTATGGATGTGGTGAGACAAGACATAAAGGTGGTGAGTGTGACAGAGCACGATGTAGTGGACAGGAATATATGGAAAAAGATGATCTGCTGTGGAGAGCCCTAATGGGAGCAGCCTAAAGAAGAAGAAGAAGATTTCAGATTTAGCCAGCAGCATAGATGATTGTAAAGGGAACAAGCACCTGGAAGCAAACAAGGCTGATTTTTTAAATGTCTGTGTTTCCTAAAGAGAGGTGGATTTATGGACAGTTGCCCAGCTCTGCATATCATAATGAACAGAATGCATCCTTCCTTGGAACCAGATTGATAGAATTTCAATAACCATAGCCTCCTCCAAAGAGAGAAGTGTTGAAGAGCAACGCACAAGGCTATCCTAGCAGTACCTAATAGTGAACATAAAGAACATGCAATATGGAGGGATGAGTCTTCAGCACCGAACTGGTACTTAGAATTAATTCTAAGGCAATTTTCATTTCGATCCTGAGACCCCATATGGAGTTAAATCAAGGATCGGCGTTTCCCTTGCCCGGGAAAGGGTACCCGGGGCCCCACCCTGGAGCCAGGCCCGGGGGAGGGGCTCACTGGCGAGCGCCTGGTGGCTGGACCTTCGATCATGGGGCCCAGCCGGGCTCAGCCCGAAGGAGCAATGTGGTTCCATTCTCTTGTGAGCCCACCACCTGCAAGAGAGGCCATAGGGGTCGGGTGCAACGTGATATGGGTGGTAGCCGAAGGAGGGAACTCTGGCGTTCCAACCCTCAGTTGCTGAAACTGGCATTTGGGACATGGAATGTTAGCTCTCTGGCGGGGAAGGAGCCTGAACTGGTGCGAGAGGTTGAGAGGTACTGGCTAGATATAGTCGGGCTCACCTCTACGCATGGTCTGGGCTCTGGAACCATTCCTCTTGAGAGAGGCTGGACTTTGTTCCACTCTGGAGTTGCTGTGGGTGAGAGGCGTCGGGCAGGGATGGGCTTGCTTTTGGCCCCCTGGCTCGAGGCCTGTACGTTGGGGTTCTCCCTGTTGGACAAGAGGGTTGTTTCCCTACACCTTCGAGTTGGGGGAAGGACTCTGACTGTTGTTTGCACTTATGCGCCGAACAGCAGTTCAGAGTACCCAGCCTTCTTGGAGTCCCTGGAAGAGGCGCTGCGAGGCGCAGTTCCTGGGGACTGTATTGTCCTGCTGGGAGACTTAAACACTCACGTCGGCAGAGACAGTGAAACCTGGAGAGGTGTGATTGGGAGGAATGGCCTCCCTGATCTAAACTCGAGTGGTGTTCAGTTGTTGGACTTCTGTGCTGGCCATGGATTGTCCATAACGAATGCCATGTTCAAGCATAAGGGTGTCCATAAGTGCACTTGGTGCCAGGATGCCCAAGGTTGCAGCTCGATGATTGACTTTGTAATCGTGTCATCAGATCTGCGACCTTATGTCTTGGACACTCGGGTGAAGAGAGGGGCTGAGCTGTCAACTGATCACCACCTGGTGGTAAGTTGGATCAGATGGCGGGAGAGGCTGCCGGACAGACCAGGCAGACCCAAATGAATAATAAGGGTCTGCTGGGAATGTCTGGCGGAGGAAACGGTCAGAAAGATCTTTAACTGCCACCTCCGGCAGAACTTCAACCTTATTCCGAGGGAGGCGAAGGACATTGAGACTGAATGGGCCATGTTCCCAGCCTCCATTGTCAAAGCAGCAGAACAGAGCTGCAGCCGCAAGGTTTTCAGTGCCTCTCGTGGCGGCAATCCACGAACCCGGTGGTGGACACCTAAGGTTTGAGAGGCCGTCAAGCTGAAGAATGAGTCCTATCGGGTCTGGTTGGCCAGTGGGACTCCAGAGGCAGCTGAGGGGTACCGGTGGGCCAAGCGTGTGGCAGCATTGACTGTTGCAGAGGAGGGAGGAGTTTGGGGAAGCCATGGAAAACAACTTTCGGTCGGCACCGAGAAGGTTCTGGCACCTCAGGAGGGGAAAGCGGTGCTCCACCAACACTGTTGCAGAGGAGGGAGGAGTTTGGGGAAGCCATGGAAAACGACTTTCGGTCGGCACCGAGAAGGTTCTGGCACCTCAGGAGGGGAAAGCGGTGCTCCACCAACACTGTGTACAGTGGAGATGAGGTCCTGCTGACTTCAACTGCAGACGTTATTGACCGGTGGAAGGAAAACTTTGAGGATCTTCTCAATCCCACCAGCATGTCTTCCTTAGAGGAAGCAGAGCTGGAGGACTCCAGGGTGGGCCCGTCCATAACAGGGGCTGAGGTCGCCGAGGTAGTTAAAAAGCTCCAAGGTGGCAGGGCCCCTGGGATGGACGAGGTTCACCCTGGGTTCCTCAAGGCTCTGGATGTTGTGGGGCTGTCCTGGTTGACACGTCTCTGCAACATCACATGGACATCGGGGGCAGTGCCTCTGGATTTGCAAACCGGGGTGGTGGTTCCCCTTTTTAAGAAGGGTGACCGGAGGAAGTGCTCCAACTATAGGAGGATCACACTCCTCAGCCTCCCGGGTAAGGTCTATTCAGGGGTGCTGGAGAAGAGAGTTCGGTCAATGGTCAAATCTCGGATTCAAGAGGAACAATGCGGATTCCGTCCTGGCCGTGGAACACTGGACCAGCTCTACACCTTGGCCAGGATCCTGGAGGGGGCATGGGAGTTTGCCCAACCAGTCCACATGTGTTTTGTGGATTTGGAGAAGGCATTCAACCGTGTCCCTCAAAGCATCCTGTGCGGTGTGCTCCATGAGTACGGGGTACAAGGCTCGTTGTTACGAGCCATTCAGTCCCTGTACAGGAGGAGCAGGAGCTTGGTCCGCATTGCCGGTAATAAGTCGGACTCGCTTCCTGTTGAGGTTGGACTCCGCCAGACTGCCTTTTGTCACCGATTCTGTTCATAAGTTATATGGACAGAATTTCTAGGCACAGCCAAGGAGCGGAGGGGGTCTTATTCGGTGACCTCAGAATCTTGTCTCTGATATTTGCGGATGACATGGTTCTGTTGGCTTCATTGGACAGTGACCTCCAGCTTTCACTGGAGCGGTTCGCAGCCAAGTGCGCAGCAGCGGGGATGAGAGTCAGCACCTCTAAATCCGAGGCCATGGTTCTCAGCCGGAAAAGGGTGGAATGCTGTCTCCGGGTTGGGAACACAGTACTGCCTCAAGTGGAGGAGTTCAAGTATCTTGGGGTCTTGTACACGAGTGAGGGAAGAATGGAGCGGGAGGTTGACAGACGGATGGGTGCGGCATCCACAGTAATGCAGGCTCTGCAATGGTCCGCCGTGGTGAAGAGAGAGCTGAGCCAAAAGGCGAGGCTGTCGATTTACCAGTCGATCTACATTCCTACCCTCACCTATGGCCACGAGCTTTGGGTAGTGACCGAAAGAGCAAGATCGTGGATAAAAGCGGCCGAAATGAGTTTTCTCCACAGGGTGGCTGGACTTTCCCTTAGAGATAGGGTGAGCAGTTAAGTTATCTGGGAGAGACTCGGAGTAGAGTCGCTGCTCCTCCGCATTGAGAGGAGTCAGTTGAGGTGGTTCGGGTATCTGGTTAGGATGCCCCCTGGACGCCTCCCTGGGAGGGTGTTTCCCCACTGGGAGAAGGCCACGGGGCAAACCCAGGACACGCTGGAGGGATTATATCTCCCAGCTGGCCTTGGAACGCCTCAGGCTCCTCCCAGAGGAGCTGGAGGAGGTGGCCGGGGAGAGAGAGTTCTAGGCTCCCTGCTTAGGCTGCTGCCCCTGCCCCTGCAACCCGACCTTGGATAAGCGGTGGATAATGGATGGATGGATGGATTTTCATTAACACAAATTTCATACCATGGCAGAAATATTTTAATGCTTAGTTCAAAACAGATAATACATATGCATTACATAGACACAAGAATTGCACAATGAGTACTAACTTGTCAAAAGTAACATTAACCAGGCAGAATGTATTACTGGAAATTTTTCATTCAACAACATTTTCATAACACACATGATTCAACGTAACTGACAAGTTTGAATACCAGAGTTCAAAAGGCCAGGAAGTTATTAACTACATAAGTGGCTGTAGTGCATGAACCCATAATAATACTGAGCGTAATCATTAAAACCTAATTCACGTTTTACCTAACAGTTGTGTAAACAAAGCTGAACTGCTCAAGTAAAATATTATCACTAATCCCTCTTCCTGTACATCGATAAATATGCATGGTTGTTTTAATTCTTAAAAAAGGAAAAAAATCTGCACTCTCTATTATAGAGAATATATAATGAAAAATCTTTGAAAATTAACACTGAGGGAAAAATATCATCCAAGAAGTAAAGACACAGAAATAAAAATCTCCTTGTATTTTAAATGCTCTGCAGGACGTTGGGGGAAATGAGCGAAGCAGTGTGTAGGTCTCTCTTACTTTGATTTGATACTTTTTGTCATACCAGCATATCTAATTTCTTGAGTGGTGACCGGAATTGAAGAACATACTCCAGATGCTGCCTCAATGGCATATTGCAGAGTTTAAGCAGACCCTACCTTACTTACAAAGATCATGGCTGCAGCTGGAGAGATGGGGTTGGGGGCGGGAGGGTGGATATTATAAAGGAGCAAAAGCATTCCCTGGCTCACTGCTGAAATGTTTGGGCAGACAGAGCCCACTTGGCAGTTTCATTTTGACAGGCAACACAGTGACGGGGACGCTGCTTCATATCTGGAGGTCCTGGTTGGCAGCCAGGCTACTGCTTTAGACATACAATGCTAAACTTCAGAAAAACAGCAAATGAAGTAAATAAGAAATACTGAACTAACACTGGATTACACTTTTTTCTTTATTTTGTTTTGTCGTCCATCCTTCCATTTTCTTTACCTATCTAGTCTTAGGGTCATGGAGGTTGGAGCACTGGCCAGTCCTTAATGTGATGTTAGTGTTGGCTGCCACAGCACAAACTCACACTCACTCACGCAAAGAAAATTTAGAGAATTTAATAAAATTAATTTATCTTTAGGACAAGGAATGTAGTTACTAGGGTGTATTACCATGTTAGCCATTATGGATATATTGAGAGGTTAAGCAAAATTACACCTTTTATTGGCTAATTAAAAAGATTACAATATGCAAGCTTTCGAGGCAACTCAGACTCTTAATTCAGGCAAGATGTAATACAGAAACTGGAATTCCCAGTGTTTATATAAACACTAGGATTGATACAGCATTGGAAAAACTTTAAGTGAGACAACTTTATTGGACGGTTATCAAAAGATTTTGGCCATACATTGTTCTCCTCTCTTGCTAAATGAATCTTAGCCTGGAGAGGTCTATTATTTTTTACATCTAAGATGTCTCACTTAAAGGTTTTCCAATGCTGTTTTAGTCCTAGTGTCTATATAAACACAGGGAATTCCAGTTTCTGTATTACATCTTGTCTGAAGATGAGGCCTGAGTTGCCTCGAACACTTGCATATTGTAATCTTTTTATATAGCCAGGACAAGGAATGAAAATGAAAAGCAGAGTACATGGGCAAAAAAATAAAAGCAGAATGTGCGGATGTCACTCACAAGGTAACCAGGCTGATTCGTCACCTTTCTGCCTTACATGCTACTATCCATCCATCCACCAACCCGCTACATCCTAACTACAGGGTCACGGGGGTCTGCTGGAGCCAATCCCAGCCAACACAGGGCGCAAGGCAGGAAACAAACTCCGGGCAGGGTGCCAGCCCACCGCAGGGCGCACACACACACACACACACATGGGACAATTTAGGATCACCAATGCACCTAACCAGCATGTCTTTGGACTGTGGGAGGAAACCAGAGCACCCAGAGGAAACATGCAAACTCCACCCTAACTGCAAGGCAGCAGCGCTACCCACTGCGTCACTGTGTACATGCTACTAGTGCTTTGTAATTATTTTTATATATTGTAAGTACTATTTAAGAAGTTATATAATAATGCTTGGAATGTTTAAATTCTGAAGTATCTAGTCATTTCTTGTAAATGCCAATCACACAATCAAACAGGCCAAGAGCAAAGGGAGATCTGATTGGAGGAAACCTTTGACACATAAGCAAAGATCCAATCGGAATTGGAGTGCCTGCATCTCTTTCACTGGGGATAATTAGATCTGATGGTGAAGAGCAACCACATAAACATGGCATTTCATAAACATATTCTTAAATTCAAATAGACATCTGTGAAATATGTGTAATGAGAAGTCAAGCAAAATGACACCTTCATTGGCTAACTAAACGGATTACAATATGCAAGGTTTTGAGGCAGCTTAGGCCCCTTCTTCAGGTATATTGCATCTGTTGCATATTGTGTAATCTGTTCAGTTAGCCAATAGAAGGTGTCATTTTGCTTGACTTTTCATTGCATCCATAATGGTTAACACGGTACAACACCCTACTAATACTGAAATAAGTGTAATAATTTTCCCAGAACATCACTCTGTCCAAAGTTTTGATTTAGCAGCAAGTTAGAGACCTTGATTGGACTAATAGGAAGTATGAGTGTAGGTCCAGTTGGTCACCACGCACCACAGTATATGTGAGAACTGCTCTAGATGGCTGGAAAAGGACTGGGGCAGCAAACAGTTCTCACAGCCAATAATGTGGGTGGCCTGATTAGATATTCCAGCTGAAACTGAACTTTCTCATTGTGAAAGAAACATTTGGGAGAAGAAAGTGGCTTCTAGCCACCTGGATACAACCTTTCACACCCAGTCAGTCCTGGGGTGCAATCCAACATCTTACTGGAAGGTTTCATTGGCTGTGTCTACAAAATGCTGCCATCTTTATCTGTAACCCTTTAGTCAACCTCACTGTGTGCTGTGAGAGGTGGATTTTAATCTCTTGTATGCTGTAAAACAGTCCAAATTAAAAAATAAAATAAAATAGAAAGATGGGAAGAGGAACATGACAGCTCTGCTGATCTTTTTTTTTCTTTCAGAAAATCATTTAATTAATTTCCTACAGTTGAGGAATTGATTGTCTCTTGGAGAGTTATCAAGGGCCAGGGATGGATTTAGCTTCATGAAATGTAGCAGATCAATCAGACCAGGAGAAAATTGCTGCTAGATTATCTCCAGTGAATATTTAGCATTGTGGCACTCGACCTCCTTGTGTGACTCAGTAGCAGTTGTAGATGCATTTTGCAAAACAGCTAGAGCTTTAATGAGTCATTATAAAAAAGTTTATTACCAAGCCAATTTGCCTTGACTCATTATTGTACCAGCTGGTGTTCCGTGTTTGTGAAGAATGGAAGGGCCGCTGTCCAGCCGTTTCTTTGTGGGCTAACTTCAAACCACAAACAGTGCCCTGTCCTCCTGATACATGAATTGTTAAGCTCCGCTCTGCACTGGGGCAGCAACTTTCCTGTTCTTCTTTTTACTGGAAAACTTTTTTTTTTTTTAACCAAGGCATGCAAAAATGGATACTGTGAGTGCTGGAGTGTGCACATAGTGGATCTGTTACCCTGCGACACCACTAATGTCCACCCCATTTGACAGCAGGTGAGGGGAAGATTCCTGTCTAAAGAATTTGTTATCTAAAAAGCCATGGTTTTGTGCAGCCACCAAGCCATTTCACAACATTCGGAGGTTGGGAGGTGGGGTGTGAGGTCCAGTCTCCATTGTCTGCCCATATGTGACAGAACTCTGACCCTCATCATTGCTGCGTGAAAGGTCTGACAGACCCACTGCAACCCAGCTCAAAGCCTTTCATGAAGACACAGCTGTTGGCTATCTAGAAATTGTAGAAAAATATTTTGTGGTTAGTTTTGCAGCCTCTGTGAATGAAGGAAAAGGCTTATCCTGCTTGTATTTATATTTTTGGGTTGGCAAAGCACCATGTTTGATGCAATTGTATAATGGTATTTTATGCTGGGCCAAGACAATGCACTTTTCAGAACAAACACAACAATCCAACACTAAGATCATTCAAAATTAAATACACTTTGAAATTAAAATACATTATTCAGAGGTGAAAGCCTTCAGGTCAGTGACTGAGAACATTTAACTTTGGAAACAGCAGAACCGAGAAAGTAAAGAATGAGAGGGTCTATTTTCGAGAGCTAATTATAAGAAGAACAGTGTTAGAACAAAGAGTCTTCATGCTTTATTTAAATGTTACAATTAACAGCACTATGTGAATAGATCCAGTGGGTATGGACCACAAAACGTCATGAGTGGGCACCAGGAGCTGCTTAGTGAATGGCATTGCAAGACATTATCCATCAGATGGGATAAGCAACGTATTCTCCACTGTTGGTTTGGACAGTTTTAGAAGTTATCTGCAGAGCTGTATAGCTGCTCCTGTATCTCACGTGTCAGTTGAGGTGAAATGTGGACACTGTGTTTGGTCTGAGTCAGGACTTTTCAGACATATTGGGGTTTGTCAATGTTTCATCCTACAGTAGAAGAAACTGTGCCCTAAACTGCAAGTGGGGGAAAAATTTAACAGGTTCACAAAATATAAGAGGAGGCAACATTGGCAGGTGATACAGGGGTGGTGCACTTCCTCTTAATATTTCCATCCCTCCGGCTTTGTGTACATCACTTCATAATTGTGATATGGTGTGGTATAGCAGGACCGCGGCTCTACAGTAAATGAATGGCCAGTTTTTTAAATAAATAATCGCTGCACTCGTGGCTTAAGGATTGGGCATGGTAGTGTGGCCAGAGCAGTTCCTGGGCGCGGTGTGGGCGGGACGGTTCTGCACTGAAGTGCACTGGTACGGAATTGCCTGTGTCCATAATTAATGCTGGGAGCTGCTGATCACCACACCTGTGCCACATCCCCATTATAAATAGGAGGATCGTAAGTATGGAGCAAAGATCAGTGAAAGAAAGAAAGAAAGAGAACAGAGGTTAGTGGAGAGGGGAGGAAGGCAGGAGGAAAAACAAAAAACGATGTGGGAGCAAGCAAGCGAGCAAGAATATAGGCAGCTAGGAGGAGAGCCCCTCAGCAGGAGTGTATGGCCGACATTCGGTAGGGGCAGCAGGAAGTGGTCGCTCCAGCTGAGCAATCTCAGGAGCTGGAGTGTCACAGAAGGTGGTTGGCTCACCACAGAAGGCAGCAGGTGTCAGGGAGGCTTAGGAGAGTGAGCTCGAGTGTGAACGCCCTTGGTCACTGGGGAACTTGAGTCTCAGTCCGGCAGGAGCTCTACTTAGCCAGGGGACAAAAGGCTACTGGTCCTTGTCAGTAGCGTAGCGTGGGTGTCAGCCGCCTGGGGCGAAGGAAAATTCCTCCGCCCCCTTATTTAGGTATGGTTCAAATTTTTACAAGATATTATTATTATTTATTGTGAAATTTTGCCGCCCCCTAAAAATGCCGCCCGGGGTGGGCCGCTCCTGCCGCCCCCACTATGCTATGCCACTGGTCCTACTGAAGGTCAGCTGTAGCTGCAGGTAGGGCACCTCCCCTGTTGCATATCCTATTGGGAGAAGCAGGGGAGCTGTCAAGTAGAAGGAAGAAGGCACCGGGTTTTTATAAAGGGACTGTTTCCAGCCTGTTGTTTTTAACCTCGTTTTAATGGATTTATTTATTTTGGATTTTTAACCTCCACTTATTGTTTTTTATGGATTATTTATTTATGGAACTTCAAAGCACTGCACTGTGGACACTGTTTTGGTTTTGTTTAGTTTGTTTTAATAAAAGCACTTGTTCACTTTTGCACCATCCCCTTGCTCAGTTTGATTTGTCCCCATCTGTCAGTTCATCTGGTTACATTATCAGTGGTATTGGGTTCGAGGGCTCCCAAATCTAGAAGAGGGAGCATGGAGCAGGACCCGCATCGTCACATATGGAGTCACAAACACTGCAGAAGGTATATGTGGACTCGAAAAGTCTCACAAAACTAGTCCAGGATCTTCACTGGCATACCCAGAAGATGTTCACCTTGAGGCTGCAAGTTCCAGAACTGCTATCTACCAGCCTACACAGATCAAACAGAAGAGCTTAATTGAAAACTTCATAATTAAAAGAACGTGCTAAAACTTACTAAAAAAGTTTTGCAAGGGACAAAACCGTCAAACTGGGGTTTGTAGGAGTCTTCAAAGTTTGGTAACATTTTAGTTTAGGTACTGCAAAAATGCATCTTGTGAATTGTGAATTTCCCATCGGGATTAATAAAGTATCTATCTATCTATCTATCTATCTATCTATCTATCTATCTATCTATCTATCTATCTATCTATCTATCTATCTATCTATCTATCTATCTATCTATCTATCTATCTATCTATCTATCTATCTATCTATCTATTACTCATTTATTGTTATGTAACAAGTCCTTAACACAGGCTTCTTTGGTCTTAATAACATCAGTAGATAGGCTGTTCATCTCTGCACAGTGTGGCATATTAAGAGCTTGTGATGGGCTGGTAAAATAACTTATGAATATGAAGAATTCAAAGATCTTATACCGAAGTGCGCAATATCAAGAGAAAAATGTCTCACTTAAGCCACATCTGACCATTCCAAAGAGAAGTTATTTTAGTACTATGAATGAATACGGGAGGCACGGTGGTGCAGTGGGTAGATAGATAGATAGATAGATAGATAGATAGATAGATAGATAGATAGATAGATAGATAGATAGATAGATAGATAGATAGATAGATAGATAGATAGATAGATAGATAGATACTTTATTAATCCCAATGGGAAATTCACAATTCACATACCGAGGTAGCGCGGCTGCCTCGCAGTTGGGAGACCTGGGGACCTGGGTTCGCTTCCCGGGTCCTCCCTGCGTGGAGTTTGCATGTTCTCTCCGTGTCTGCGTGGGTTTCCTCCCACAGTCCAAAGACATGCAGGTTAGGTGGATTGGCGATTCTAAATTGGCCCTAGTGTGTGCGTGGTGTGTTTGTGTGTGGGCTGGCACCCTGCTTGGGATTGGTTCCTGCCTTGTGCCCTTTGTTGGCTGGGATTGGCTCCAGCAGACCCCCATGACCCTGTGTTCAGATTCAGCGGGTTGTAAAATGGATGAATGGATGGATGAATGAATACTTTACTGATGCTTTGTAAGTGTTATTAAGACCAAAGGAACCATTTGTTTTGGTCTTCTTACATAAGAGTAAATAAGTAATAGATGCATTTTTGCAGTACCCAAACTAAAGTGTCACCAAAATTCTTTGTAAATGAAAATATCTATTACCAAAATAGAAAATACAACAAGAAGGCCCAACCCAAAAAAGTAAAAAGGAGATGCCTGAAAGGCAATCCAATGCAAACAAGTTCAAAATTCAAATTCTGAAGTGCAAAATCGGAAGACTAGAAAGAATCAACACAAAAAATGTCTGGAAAAATAAGTGGTGGTCAAATGATGTCATCAGCATAACAATAAAAGCGAACAATCACATAAAATGGCAAAGCAGTTCAAAACTGGAGCAAAATAAATGATGGGGATTTAAAAAAAAATCGCAAGTGATGACATGTTAGATTCTTCTGAAAGCTGGATGAGAAAGGTAGGGAAAGAGATACCTGTGGCTGACGAAAGTTTATTTATTTATTTGTAAACAAGGAAATAGATTTAAATGATAGAATGTGGGCAACTTTAATTGGACTAATTTTGTCAACATGAATTGAACAAAACTGTTAAATAGCCACCATATTTTGCCTCAATAC
The DNA here is from genome assembly GCF_900747795.2 of Erpetoichthys calabaricus. Lineage (NCBI taxonomy): Eukaryota > Metazoa > Chordata > Cladistia > Polypteriformes > Polypteridae > Erpetoichthys > Erpetoichthys calabaricus. The sequence goes on from NC_041395.2 coordinate 104,233,653, forward strand.
TTAATGCTCAATGCCATCTCTATACTGTCCTTCTAGACCAGCAATCAGACTCATCTTATTGAAGTCAGCTAGTTTTTCGCCAGTTGGAAAAACTGTGGAGTTCAGCCAGTAGATGAAGATGAGTGCTGATTTCCTGTCTTCACCCTACTGAATGTGAGACTTTTGATATCTTGATAAGTTCATTTTCTTGTGCCTTAACAGCCATTTGTTCAATTTTGGTTAAATGTCCACCTATACTATAAGCTCTAACTGACTAACTCATGAAGGTTGATCGATAAAGTGCACTTAGTCTCTGGTTTGAATTTCTGCATGTCAATGTCTGTGTATAATTTGCACACTCCCCCCATTGTCTGTACGGATTTCTCCAGGTACTCTGCTTTCAACTATGTTGTGTATACATGAGGTGACTTTAATTGATTGATACTTCATATGAATGAGTGTGCCCTGTGATGGACTGGCGTCCCTTACAGAGATGACTCCTGCCCCTTGCCTCCAGCCTAACACAACCCTGCAATAATTATTCTTAAAACAATGGCACAGTATCTTCAGATATGTCAAAGGTTTAAAGAAAATAGCCTCTGTAGGTAAATTAGAGCCATAGGGCCCTCGAATAGGGTGGATCTCTGTCTGGCGGTCAGCTAAGTCCAACATTTGACACCATCTTTCACGGAGACTGAGCTTTATAGGGCTCTTGACTTAAAGGGATAGAGTCACTTGCCCTCACGAGGAGTCTTCTCAGAGCTATGGGAACAAAGTTAGTGAAAGCACAACTTCCGGCCTCAGGGTAGTACAACATACTTCTAAGGAGCCCAGAAGGTGCTCCTCTGACATGCATGTGTGACAACACCATTACTTAGGGTAGGGCACAATCCTCCTGCATTAATTACCAACCATGTTTCATCCACACATCATCTCTTGCTTTGACATGCCTAAATGATATGGTTATTCTTGAACATCCAATCTCATAAGAATGAGTGGCCATAAGTCTGTGAGTTTAAATATGGCTTTGTCATACTGTTGAAAAAAGTACTTTTCTGTATTGGTTCTTAGCCCAATCCGATCTTTATCACAAAGCTTGTTTTGCTTCATGGTCTTTTTTTAAAGAAGATGACTAAATTAAAGATTTTTTGCACAACAAAGATCAATACTTTTTTTAGGGGACTATCTGAATTTGTTTTTCTCTGTCCACCCTCGTTGCTTCTGTGTACAGCTTGTCACGATGACACCTCCAGTTGGCTTTAGCAAATAAAATCATCTGCTCACTTCACAGTGAGGGATATCAAGCCAAATGACTGTTTGCAACTGATGATGTCACTAATTATAGAAAGAGGTCAAATCGAGTTGCCTTTTTAAGACACTGAGATGTTGCTCTCAATTTCATTTAAAGGTGCAGGATGCTAACAACACTGGGTGTCACAAGCTGGGATTCAAGTGTCAGCTAGTTCTGTGGCTCACAGTTTAAATGAGATCAGAGACCTGTCTCAGTTAGAAGGCCACTCATTTTCGTGGGCACATAGAGCACTTACTGAGGTAACCTTTACATTCAAACTGTGTTTAAAGAATGAATGGATCACCTGTCACTCTGAGTGTGACACAAATAATCTGATATCTCACAGGACCTAATTCAAGCCTGATCAGTCCTGCCTACTATACCACTATCTGATGTATAATAGAAATTTCATTAAACATGATAGCCCTTCTTGTTTAGCCTTAATTGATGAGACCGGAGCATAATGAATAGGATGAAACTCTAGTCAGTATGTACTTTTTGCAGTGAGTGTGGAGCCTTTTTCAAAGGAGTGCAGATCTGTATAGGAAATGGTGACCATGTGGCTGCTGGCCATGTTTGTTCTGCACTTCTAAATACATAGCCAATGCACAATAGTCATGTAGTGAGCAATGACAAAAGTAAAGGAGATAAAGTGGGCTCAAGATGACTCACCTACAAACAAAAACAGCTTCTTCTGATATTAACTGAGGTGCAACTCAGTTGGTCCCACATATTTTTGTACAGTTTAGCATCAGATCACACAATGAGCAGGAGACAGTGACTGAATAGATACCTTGCTGTCGACTACAGAAGCCACTATGGTATTTGCCTTTTTTCAGATTTAGAAATCTGCAGTGATTTGGAACATTTCAATTATTGTGTTACAAATTTTCTCTCTCCATATCTTCCTTCTTTTTGTACCTCCAGTTCTAATCAGTTCTTAAGGTGAAGGGTGCCCCATTTTCCGCTCCACTTTTTCCAACCCTCTTTATACTTTTACTTTCTACTCATCTTCCGATTTAAAACCAGTTGCAGCCTTGTATGCTGCTCTATGTAAAAGTGTCTGCTGGGTCTTACCAATACTTACAATGTGGCAACCTGACCATTCTTCTCTCACTGTCATGGTTCAACTGGCTTAAGTTTGGTTTCTTGTTATATGATCTTTTTGCTGACTTTTGCTGTTTTTTTGTTATTTATTATGTTTTTCTTTTCAATATTCCTGCGTTTTATTGATTATTAATTTGTGTATTAATAATTTTGTACTTTTGTCTTATACTGTTAATGTATTTATAAGTTTTCTTTGTTCTGTCTTGTCCTCCTTATGTAGAGCCTCTGGCACCTAATACTGTAGCTGCCTCCATGCTGTATTTCAGGAAAAGCAGCAGTTCATATGATTCCTTTGGCATTGTGGTTTCTTCCCTGTCTTGTAATTTGTAATTTTTCTTATTTGTGGAATTCCTGGTTTTGATCCCCTGCTCATGGTTTAAGGTACTATCTCTGGTAACTGTTTTTGGATTTGCCTCTCTGTTTGGTTTCCATTTTTCCTTATTAAATAAACTCTGTTTGGTTTTCTTGAGCCAAAGGTTTTTTTTATGGTTTTCCCCCTGTCCCTTTGATACTTATGACTTTTAAGCCTTGCCCAACTTTTGAGCCTTTGCAGGCCGTAAGCCTTTCCCTTGACCTTGGAGCCTGGCTGCCTGAAGTGAAGATGCCCACGCTTTCAGGGCACACTTTATTGAAATGCAGGTATGGCTTTATTTGTTTTTGATCCCTGTCTCCATTTTGCACATTTTTTAAAGGCAGGATTATCACCTGAAAACCTATTTTAAATAAAATCTTTTCATCCTTTAAAAAGAAAAATTATCATCAAGTTGACGTTTGTACACCACCATACCAATCGCAAAGATGATCCCACCTGTCACCCTTGTTCCATAAAATTCTCCTGACCTGACCATTTCTTCATGTGTTTTAGGCTTGTCTCCTAGTTGCTATTTTTTAGTTTATTTCCATTTTAGTTTAGTTCCATTTATTTGATTTGTATTGATTCCTCCCTCAAATATTCATTCTTTTGGAGCTTTCTCTCACAGTTATCCAGCAGACACTAATACTGTATTTATAAGAAAAACTGAAGCTAAATTAGCGTTTGTCTTTCCCTGGAAATCCTCTGATCTTCACATCTCTTTAAAATCTTGTTCAGCAGAGGTCAACACATCAGTAATAGAAAGAAAGGTTAAGAAACATGAAACACGCAAAGACACGTTGGACTGACTTTTTGTCTGCAGAGACATCATGATGCAAACTGTTTGGTGGGATCTCACAGAATATCTCAGTGCCGAGTGCATGGGAGTGTGGGTGACTGCTGTGGCAATCAGTTGGCAACATTGTATGGCTGGTAGTTTGTTGGATCCACTCTATGGAATTCTGTGGTTACTGAATGAATCAACATACAGTAAATATAAATACTCTAAATGCAGTAGGCCACTAAATGGAAAACTGAAAACTTCTCCCCATTCCAGAGGCAGTGCTATAAGGGAGCCTGGAATTTAACATAATCAATTGAGTATAATATTGGCCTTTTAAAAAAAGATAAGCCACTACAGCATTTTGAAGGGTGCCAGGGTTTTTGTTAACTGAAGAGACAATGGAAAAGTGACCAGCACCTAGAGCAACAAGTGTGACTCAGCTCTGTGCAGTACTGGAAAAAAACTTTGCAGAATATTTGATCTTAATTGCTGTCGGCTAAGGTTAGCTACAGATACTGATAATCAGCCTCACTATAAACCAAGAGTGAGGGAGCTACCTACAACCACACACTCATTCAGGAAGTGCTCCCCTGAGGCAGAGCAGGCTCTGAGAGACTGCTTTGGAACTACGGACTGGGATATCCTGCAAGGATCTTATAGTGAGAACATTGAGGAGGTTGTTGACTGCACTACTGACTACATCAACTTCTGTATGGACATTGTAGTTCCAGTAAGAACAATGCGCTGCTATGCTAACAACAAGTCTTGGATTACAAGTGACATCAAGGGCCTTTTGAACCAGAAGAAAAGGTCTTTTAAAGGCGGTGATCAGCATGAGCTCAAGCGCATGCAGAAAGAACTCCGAGTCCTGTTCAGGGCGGCGAAAGAGTAGTACAGGAGAAAGCTGGAACAGAAGTTGCAGAATAACAGTGAAGGAAGTGTGAAATGGGATGAAGATCATCACTGGCTGCAGCTCGAAGCGGGGTGCCACCATCGAGAGAGACGTGGAGAGAGCAAACCAGATGAACAACTTCTTTAACAGGTTTGACCACCCTAACCCACTCTCACCTTGGAGTACTGCACCCTCCACCCATCCTTCTGATGACACCAGCATAGGAGAGAGTTTCCCCCAACCCACAATTACAGCAGCCCATGTAAGCAAAGAGCTGAGGAGACTTTGTGCCAGCAAAGCAGTGGGTCCAGATGGAGTATTGCCACGACTGCTGAAGGCCTGTGCATTGGAGCTGGGGAGCCCTCTGCAGCGCATCTTCAACCTGAGCCTGGAACAGGGGAGAGTCCTGAGTTGTTGGAAAACATGTATCACCCCAGTCCCAAAGGTATCACGTCTTAGTGAGCTGAACGACTTCCAGCCTGTCGCTCTGACGTCACATGTGATGAAGACCATGGAGCAGCTGCTGCTTCACCACCTGAAGCCACAGGTCCACTGCGCCCTCGACCCTCTGCAGTTTTCATTCCAGGAGAAAGTGGGAGCAGAGGATGCCATCATCTATATGCTACACCAATCCCTCTCCCACTTGGACAGAAGCAGTGGTGCAGTAAGAATTATGTTTCTGGACTTCTCTAGCACCTTCAACACCATCCAACCTCTGCTCCTTAGGTACAAGCTGACAGAGATGGGAGTAGATTCATACCTAGTAGCATGGATCATGGACTATCTTGAAGACAGATCTCAGTATGTGCATCTCGGGAACTGCAGGTCTGACATTGTGGTCAGCCAAGCAGGAGTGCCACAGGGGACTGTACTTTCTCCGGTCCTGTTCAGCCTATATACATCGGACTTCCAATACAACTCGGAGTCCTGCCACGTGCAAAAGTTTGCTGACGACACTGCTATCGTGGGCTGCATCAGGAGTGGGCAGGAGGAGGAGTATAGGAACCTAATCAAGGACTTTGTTAAATGGTGAGACTCAAACCACCTAAACCTGAACACCAGTAAAACCAAGGAGCTGGTGGTGGATTTTAGGAGGACCAGACCTCTCATGGACCCCATGATTATCAGAGGTGACTGTGTACAGAGGGTACAGACCTATAAATACCTGGGAGTGCAGCTGGATGATAAATTGGACTGGACCGCCAATACTGATGCTCTGTGTAAGAAAGGACAGAGCCGACTATACTTCCTCAGAAGGCTGGCTTCTTTCAACATCTGCAATAAGATGCTGCAGATGTTCTATCAGACGGTTGTGGCGAGCGCCATCTTCTACCCGGTGGTGTGCTGGGGAAGCAACATAAAGAAGAGGGACGCCTCACGCCTGGACAAACTGGTGAGGAAGGCAGGCTCTATTGTAGGCATGGAGCTGGACAGTTTGACATCCGTGGCAGAGCGATGGGCGCTGAGCAGGCTCCTGTCAATCATGGAGAATCCACTGCATCCACTGAGCAGTATCATCTCCAGCCAAAGGAGCAACTTCAGCGACAGACTGCTGTCACTGTCCTGCTCTACTGACAGACTGAGGAGATCGTTCCTCCCTACACTATGCAACTCTTCAATTCCACCCGGGGGGGGTAAACGTTAAAATTATACAAAGTTATTGTCTGTCTGTTATACCTGCATTGTTATCACTCTTTAATTTAATATTGTTCTTAATCATTATGCTGCTGGAGTATGTGAATTTCCCCTTGGGATTAATAAAGTATCTATCTATCTATCTATCTATCTATCTATCTATCTATCTATCTATCTATCTATCTATCTATCTATCTATCTATCTATCTATCTATCTATCTATCTATCTATCTATCTATCTATCTATCTATCTCTCTATTGTCACAAAGGCGCTATATTGCGCCCGACCCGGCACAGACTTGACACAGGAGGCACGTATACAATACAGCTGGAGGGTATGTCTTCCCCGTAAACCCCCCAGCCACAACACAGTCCCAAGCACTTATAACCACCAGTACAAACACTTCTCCTTGGCACCACCACTCCTCCTCTCTAGCAACCTTGTCCTCCTCCACCTGACTCTGGCCCTTGAGTGGTGGTTGCTGGCTCCTTTTATAGGTCACCTGGAAGTGCTCCAGGTGCTTGATCACCGAGTTCCAGCGGTACTTCCAGGTGTGATGAATCCATTGCCCACACGGGCTCAGGAGTCCCAAACACAGCACCCCCTGGCGGTACCTGCGGGACCCAACAGGGCTGCCCCCAACTCCAATTCCCAGGGAGCCCTGTGGGAAACCCAGGCACTACTCCAGCCCAGGGGGGTGGCCATCTAGCGTCCAGGGGGAGGTATTGCCTCTTCCAGGGCTGCTCCCCCTGAATATAGTGTGCAGGGGCGTCCCGGCTGGGCATGGATGCCAGCCGCCTGCCACACTATCTATCTATCTATCTATCTATCTATCTATCTATCTATCTATCTATCTATCTATCTATCTATCTATCTATCTATCTATCTATCTATCTATCTATCTATCTATCTATCTAATCAATTACGAAGACTTTTATCTACCTTAATGTTTACTGTAACCCATAATCCTCTATGTCTGGCCTAGCTGGAACACCTGTAATGAGAATTTTTGAGGGCTGTTCTATGGCAGCAGAAGACCCAACTGAAGTGTTAGCCTGGGCCCTGTCTATGTAGGTTCTCGATATTCTTTCAGTGTCCCTGTGAGTGTTTTTTATTTCTGATAATATGTAAAGGTTTGTAGAGATTGGCTGCATAAAATTTGGTTAGGGTGAATCAATTTAGTATTGTGTGTGAGTGAATCGGAAACCTGCCTTGGGTTGACTCCCACCATATGCCCAATGCTGCAATGTTAGGCATATAGTACCTGCAATTTGAAAATAAATGGATGAATGTGATACTTCAGGAGGTTCAGGGAACCTTCTTCAAGTTGGAGATCTTTTGAAAGGCATTCGCTTCACTTACTGGCAAAACCTTTGGCTTCTGATTCTCTTCAAATCAGGGTAAAACCTCAGACTGAACCTCTTTAACTAAACATAATGGAGTATTAATCAATTGGTGGAAGTGCACTTGGAAAAAAAAGATTTCTGGCTTTGTTTTTTAAAAATGTATTTTCCATACTGTGTGTGCCTTGTATTTTGGGCATCATGTGCCAAAACATAGCTGGCCTTCTGGTTGAGTGCCAACTTTACGGGGATCCTGACATTGTGAATATCACAACAGCCATTTTCTGCCAGCAGAAATACTAAACAAGCAGTGATCTTGAGATTGCTTCATGAAGCAAGCTAATTAACTATAAAATAATGTTTATGATAATTTAATAAGTAATTTTAATATTACAGACAGACTTAGAGTTGTCTTGTAACTTTTTTTTTTTGTTTTGAATACTTACTGTATTCCCACTAGGCACACTTCACATTACAAGTCTGCATTACATTCAAACCAGTTTCCCCACCATTCAAAAAATTAGATCTTTACACCATGAAGTTGTGCTCATTTAGTTGATAGGTCAGCATGGTTATGATGCTTTAAACCAAACAATGAGGGTGATACCAGTTCTTGCTTGATGGAGAATTGACTGATCAAAACATAGGGATAAAGCAAAAGACTAGGAAATGCAGAAAAAGCCGCAAATAGTCTGAAGATAGGTATGGGGTCAGAAAACTGGTAATCTGACCCAATAATGAGCAATTAATTTAAAATGGAGATCAAAGATCATAGTCAAAAAAACATCACTAAGAACAGACTAATAGTCCTTTCCATAACTAATAACAATTTCAAGAATTTCAAGGTTTGTAACCACCTTAATAAAAGGACAAGGGTGTTCCTGTGGCTGTCTACAGAGTATCTTTATTACATTTGGTATGGGATTTGTAAAAGCAGTGCTAAGGTTTGTGATGCACCAACAGTTGGAAAGAAAATGCAATGATTTTTATACCTACAAATATTTGTGGTATGCTACCTGTTGGAATGACAAATGCAATGCATTTAATTACTACATTCATTACAAAAGATGGTGCACTGCAAACTTTAATGCTGAATAAGCTGAGGTCTGCATTGATTATTTTGATTCCAACCTGTCTTAGGTTGATAGTACAGCTAGTTGTAAATTATAAAAAACCTTGGACTCAAGACAATACACATTGTCATCGTAAATAGTCTTTTGTTGTTGACATCACACTCTGTGGTAACACTTGGTCACCTGCCTAATCACAGATATTGATGCCATAAAACAGAATGGCTGTGGCCCAGAAAAAAGCATGTCAGAAATGGTGGGAGCATCCATACGAAAACAAAAAACATAATGAAGTTGGAATAAAATGGTAAAAAAAAGCAAAATTATTACAGACAGACAGACAGACAGACATAGATAGATAGATAGATAGATAGATAGATAGATAGATAGATAGATAGATAGATAGATAGATAGATAGATAGATAGATAGATAGATAGATAGATAGATAGATAGATAGATAGATAGATAGATAGATAAGGCTCAGAAGCAAATTCAGATCTTTGGTATTGTAAGGCACTCAAACTCTGGGCCAATGTGCCCTGTCCAAAGCTGTGTCTAAAACTGACAGGAAGGATTCTGGCTTCCCACAACCGTAGACTGGAGTAGATGATCTCAACAATGTATGTATGCATAAGTTAAAAGTAAGAATCACTAAAGCTGTCTGAGCTTTCCCATGAGGTGATAATTAGCCTCTTCTTGATCAAGTCATAATCTGCCTGTGTTCTGGGAGTTATAGCTCCTGTAGCACAAGTATAATGATCCCATTGGCTGTTTCACTAAGAGTGACTTGACAACATTGTCAAACTTTGTCACGTCAAGGTGACCCTTGGTTTAAACAAAAGCTTTAAGATTATCACAGCAATGTCTCCTTCACAGACCAGTGAAAGGAAATCTCTCATTTAATGTAGAAAGATTGTATTTTGATTCCTAAAAATGCCAGAAAAGGTCAGGTGAGAGGGAGGCAAAAGCCTTTATTCCAGTGTAATTGCAACTAATTACAAGTCTCTGTTAGACAGGAGCTCTCTCTAACGTGCTTCGCATGGTTAATAGCCCTGCTAGGCATGACAAGTGCTGGCCAGTTGTGCCTGATTTCTCCAGTCTTAGGGGGAGAGCTAAAAAAAGTTTGGAAATATTACCTTTCTTTTTTAAAATTTGCCTATAGCTGCATATCCAGCAACAGAGAACTGAGGTTCAAGTCTCTAAAAATTAGATTTACTGTACATCAGCACTTGAGGACCTCTAAAATTGTATAGGTTCTCAGTTGTTTTATTATTCACAAAAGGTACTTTAATCTCTAAGGTTCTTTATATATATATATATATATATATATATAAATATATATATATATATATATACAGTATATATATAGATAGATAGAGATATATTTATATATATATATATATATATATGTTGCATAGTTTTACTGTCAAGTAATGCAAAGAGTACGTGACACGTGTTTCGCCCTTATTTGGGCTCATCAGGCATACACACTCCACTACTCCCCTTGCGGGGATCGAATCTCAGACGTCAGCGTGTAGTTCGTTTATTTGACAGCCTGTAGATCGGAGTAATTACATTCATTGCATTCGTAGTCTGAGTCCCGACCTGATTGCAGGGCCCCATGGCGGATGTTTGCTGAATGGCAGGCCAACCACATGCGTTACCTGGTAGGTAACCACCCATACAATCAGGTCGGGACTCAGACTACGAATGCAATGAATATATATATATATATATATATATATATATATATATATATATATATATATATATATATATATATATACACACATGTATGTATGTATATTGGTGGACAAGTTAATCCTTGAAATGGTTAAATTATTAGCCTTGATTTACATATACACCCTGCAATATTTACTCCTGCAACATCCACTCATCATAGATAGCAGTAGTTGAAGCTGCCTACCTCAACTTCAATATCTTTGCAGGCACCAGAAGTCGCTCCACTCATGAGCTGCACCCAGATTGGTGCCCCTGAAAGGGCTACAGTTTCAGACTGTCTTAGCTAAGGCCAAAACTGCTTCAGGAGATGGACACCTGCTGAGACCTCTTACCTTTGAAAGGGCTGCACAAATCTAACAGACAAGCACAACTCATACTTGAACAATCATGTAAGACATTTTCCAATAAGGCTTGGAGAACCTCCTGCCAGGTTACCTCTATCCTTCAGTTTTCTGATTGCTGCTTTTGAAAGAACTGAACAAACAATAGTTCAAAGTCATCACTTGGAACAAATAAAATCAATAAGCAAGGCAATGTTTAGTGAGATCATTTTCAAACTTTATTTTAAGCATTGCTTTTGTTCCTTTTCAGACTGACCAGGCATATCAAACACTAGAAGTTAAAACCGGTGAAACTATACAACCTGAATGTTTTACCTCCATGTCGACACATTAAGCTTCACTTCAGTATAACTGAGAGAGAGATGTCTATGTAGTTTAAAGAGTCCATTCTTCCTAATCCATCCAAGGCATTCTTTAAAAGTATATGTGTCCTCTTCTTTCATTTCGTAGCGGGCACTGTGCATCTTCAGAACCGCCAATGCCCTCTCTCTTTCTCATACCAAACACTGTGACATCACTCTACCTTAAAAGCCATATGCCATCTGCCTCTCTTAAAAGGTGTATAGCGTCTGCATTTTTTAAAAGCTGTTTAGCGTCTCTGTTAAGTCACACAGGAAAAGCTGTGGGACCAGATGCAGTCAGTCCTCAAATTGTGAAGGCCTGTGCTGACCAACTTTGTGGTGTCCTTTGTCACCTGTTCAGTCTTACCCTAAGGCTTCAGAAAGTGCTGCTGCTGTAGATAAACAGCCCAAATTGTTCATGGTCCAAAGAAGGCGTGCACTTTTTCATGTATTGACAGTAGACCAGTGGCACTTACATCTCGCATCATGAAGGCCTTTAAGTGGCTGGTCTTGGACTATATGAGTCCTCTTGTGCTAGATCACCTGGATCCACTGCAGTTGGCCTATCAAAGATTGGAGTGGAGGATGCAATTATCTGTCTGCTTATTCTCACCTGGACAAAGGTGGCAGCACTGTGAGGATTATGCTTTTTTCATTTTTTCAGTGCATTTAATACCATCCTGCCATCCCTGTCAAGGGGTAAACTCAGAGGTATGCAGGTGGATGTGCCTATGTTGTCCTGAATAATGGACTATCTGTCAGGCAGACCACAGTTTGTGAGGCTCAAGGACTGTGTTTCTGATAATTTTAAGGAGTTGTGGACCTGTGATGAAAAATGCAATTTAAAAGAATGAAACATAGTCTTTAACCTGTGTGACCACAAGGAAGTGCCACTAAGCCCCAAATCCAAGACACAATAATGCCCAAACACACTCTCTACTCAAATATAGGGTTCAATTAAGCCCCAACGCCTTCTTCACAATCACAGTATTCCTTCCATTCTCCAACTGAGTTTGGCTGCAAGCAATTCCTGGGTCGAGCCTAAAAGAAAGCCTATGCCTCCTGATTCTGACTCTTCTAAAATGAGGCAGCAGGCTCTTTTTTAAGTTCAACCATTGCTTCCAGTCTCTTGTTCCAGTCATCCAGAGCATTTCTGGGTCGTGCAGAAACCAGGGCAGTCCCTAAGCAGTGCCCTCTGCTCTTCCCCAAAGAGGATCATGTTTCCGGACTCCATTTTCCAAGCAACCCTTTGGGTGTCTTAAATGGGTTTAGCCCCAAGGCACACCACCACCTGCCATGTGGTTAAATGACCAGATCTTGGTAAGCCCATTTCCCGGTCCTTTCATTATGGCTTCCTGGCCGGGTATGGAACCTTCTATTTTCCTGGACAGGATCCCACACCTGCTAAATCCAGTGAGGAAGGTGGGTGTTTCACAGGGACAGAGCCTATCCTGGTAGCATTGGGTGCAAAACAGGTAACTTGTCTTTGGTAGGGATGGGTTCAAAAATTGAATGAATGGGAGGATTCACATAAAGGGAAGGAATTCAGGATTATAATGCATGGAGTCTACATGAATCCTAATCTTTTAAGTGTTCTTTAATGACACCTTGAGTGTATTTTTGCATGTCTTAAGTACTGAGACTACGGTGCAACACAGTTTGTTCCATGTCTCCCCTTAACTGTTTAAATTCTGTTGTGAATTCCCTCCAAGGTATTCAGCAATAATGTGCATGAATACTTCCTGGGAAGTCCTCAAGTCCACGTTGGAGACAATCTGTAGTGTTCATTAGCCCTCATTCATTCATAATCCACTTCAGGATGACTCACCAGGAGCCTTGTCCATATCTCACAATCCAATTATCTTTTTTACATAACTAGAGAAACAATTGCAGGGAGAAGCTGATGAGATGTTTACTTGTGTATTCTGGGAAGAGTAGGGGCGCCCGCATGCCCTGTAACGCTCCCAGCCGTGTGTTTCTCTTCTAATGACGATTTTGCCTTCTGCATGTAGTCAACAGCTCCAGCGGTCAGCTCCACAGCGGTCCTGAAAAACTCACTCCAATTAACGCTCCTTGGCTTCTTGGCTTGCTGGCTCCAAGCAGATAACTTCATTGGACACATAAAAGACAAGTCATTTAATACCGAGAGTCAATTATAGAGTAATATTCGTGAACTGCTTAAAAGTACATCTGCTCGGGATAACCTGTCTTTCCTGACATTAGAAACCTCGAGACGGCGGCTTAAGCAGATGAGGGCTGGAGCGCTTTGTAAGGATGAGCGCTTTAGAAAATGTTACATGACTGAATAACACAAAAATCTTTTATGGCTAAATTAATTAAATTAGCAAAGCTTTCAGTTGCAAGATACTAAGCATACTAAGTGCCACATAATTGGTTGGTGACTCCAGGGTAATTGTGAAGTAATTAAATATATTAATTATCTTTGTGTGATAGGTGAAAGTGAATGATTTGCCTGTGTTGTCAGAGTACAAAATGATTTTATAAACCAGTTTTTAATAGAACAAACAGATTAGTGGTACTTGAAAAGAGTATGAAAGCTAAAGTGACAAGGAGTATAACAGACATTGCAATGATTAGAAAAAAACAAGCTATACGCAGTGTTTCTCAACCTTTTATTGTCTAGTGACCCCGTCTTACCCTCTTAAGTTAATTGATAACCCACAGGGCGGTGTTCTGTAAATAGAGCGCAATACTAAGAGCGAGTGTGGTCCCCCTGGTACATCAAAAACACAGATATAAGAGAGGGGGTGGTTTAAATATCACTTAGCGCTGTCAATTGTATGGGTGACCCACCAAGACATACTTGCAATCCTCTGCGAGATGCTCACACATCCAATGGCTCTGTGTGGTATTTATCCCCACCAAGTGACCCCCCTCGCTCCCACATTACCTCCCACTCTTACATTCACATTTCGGCTCACCAAGGGGGAACCACTCTTACCATATTTTATTCGATTCACTGAGATGCTCTCTGCTTGTAAATCGTCAATTAACTTGAAAATGTAAATCTAGGTCGCAAGACAGTAAAGTTTGAGAAACACGGCTATAGACCTACCAAGAAAAATGAAGCAGGAGCAATCAATGAACAGGTGACGACTGTGGCCTAGGGCCCTAAGAAATGAGGGATAGCTTTTTTGTAGGGGCAGAAAAGGTAGATTATAGGTTCCTAACAAAATTATGAACACCTAGAAAACTTGAAAGATCATAACCATAAATACAGCACACTGTAAAGTGGAAGCCAAGAAGAAGACTTGTGCAGCGCTACAGACCATAAATAGAATAGCTAGTGGTAGAGGAGGATAGCTAACTATACAGTTAAGACAAATACATCTGAAGGATAAAGGCATTAAGTTTGGAATAGAGAGTCGTGAGTTAGTGAGTGTGTCCTGCGATGGAGCAGGTTGCTCCAGGCTTGTTCAAGGTTTGCATACAACGATGTCCTCGCAGCCCTCAGTTACCCATGACCCTGTATGGTTCACAAAATGAAAAAATTAAGCTACAGTGCATCCGGAAAGTATTCACAGTGCATCACTTTTTCCACATTTTATAATGTTACAGCCTTATTCCAAAATGGATTAAATTCATTTTTTTCCTCAGAATTCTACACACAACACCCCATAATGACAACGTGAAAAAAGTTTACTTGAGATTTTTGCAAATTTATTAAAAATAAAAAAACTGAGAAATCACATGACAGGATTTGGAAAGGCACACACCTGTCTATATAAGGTCCTACAGTTGACAGTTCATGTCAGAGCACAAACCAAGCATGACGTCAATGTCTGTAGACCTCGAAGACAGGATTGTCTCGAGGCACAAATCTGGGGAAGGTTACAGAAAAATTTCTGCTGCTTTGAAGGTCCCAATGAGCACAGTGGCCTCCATCATCTGTAAGTGGAAGAAGTTCAAAACCACCAGGACTCTTCCTAGAGCTGGCTGGCCATCTAAACTGAGCGATCGGGGGAGAAGGGCCTTAGTCAGGGAGGTGACAAATAACCCGATGGTCACTCTGTCAGAGCTCCAGAGGTTCTCTGTGGAGAGAGGAGAACCTTCCAGAAGGACAACCATCTCTGCAGCAATCCACCAATCCGGCCTGTATGGTAGAGTGGCCAGACGGAAGCCACTCCTTAGTAAAAGGCACATGGCAGCCCGCCTGAAGTTTGCCAAAAGGCACCTGAAGGACTCTCAGACCATGAGAAAGAAAATT
Organism: Erpetoichthys calabaricus; assembly: GCF_900747795.2. NCBI lineage: Eukaryota > Metazoa > Chordata > Cladistia > Polypteriformes > Polypteridae > Erpetoichthys > Erpetoichthys calabaricus. The sequence goes on from NC_041395.2 coordinate 104,248,761, forward strand.
CTCTGGTCTGATGAGACAAAGATTGAACTCTTTGGTGTGAATGCCAGGCGTCATGTTTGGAGGAAACCGGGCACCGCTCATCACCAGGCCAATACCATCCCTACAGTGAAGCATGGTGGTGGCAGCATCATGCTGTGGGGATGTTTTTCAGCGGCAGGGAATGGGAGGCTAGTCAGGATAAAGGCAAAGATGACTGCAGCAATGTACAGAGACTCCTGGATGAAAACCTGCTCTAGAGCGCTCTTGACCTCAGACTAGGGCGACGGTTCATCTTTCAGCAGGACAACGACCCTAAGCACACAGCCAAGATATCAAAGGATTGGCTTCAGAACAACTCTGTGAATGTCCTTGAGTGGCCCAGCCAGAGCCCAGACTTGAATCCGATTGAACATCTCTGGAGAGATCTTAAAATGGCTGTGCACCGACGCTTCCCATCCAACCTGATGGAGCTTGAGAGGTGCTGCAAAGATGAATGGGCAAAACTGGCCAAGGATAGGTGTACCAAGCTTGTGGCATCATATTCAACAAGACTTGAGGCTGTAAAAGTATTGAGCAAAGGCTGTGAATACTTATGTACATGTGATTTCTCAGTTTTTTTATATTTAATAAATTTGCAAAAACCTCAAGTAAACTTTTTTCACGTTGTCATTATGTGGTGTTGTGTGTAGAATTCTGAGGAAAAAAATGAATTTAATCCATTATGGAATAAGGCTGTAACATAACAAAATGTGGAAAAAGTGATGTGCTGTGAATACTTTCCGGATGCACTGTATGTTCCATTGGGCTTGCACATTTTGGCAGAGTATTAAACCTAATTTCAAATAAAAGTTGGCTTGTCTAAAATAAGTCTAATTTCTACCAAAAAACGAAAATGTAAATCCAACCAAAAATAGATATTCTTATTTTCACTCTACACAGTGTGATTTTTTTGGTAGAGTTTTAAACAGAAGATTAGTCAACAGCTCCCCTGGCAACAATTTAGTCCATTTTATCTGAAATTAGGAAACACAGGGACCTCTGAGCCAGTCTGGCTTTTCATTCTGCCATGTCACTATTTTGATCATACTTTCCTAAGATGGAGTTGTTCGTCAGGCTAACCTCTCAGTTTGGTATGTGACACAGTGTACAGGCTCCATAAATCATTGTCTTCAAAAACGTTACCTTTAACCTTCGATTGCACAATACTGATACCTTCTTCCAATTGTTCCATCTACATTGCACTCTGTGGGTTATCCCTGCATCTAATTTTGCATCTCAGGATACCACTGATCCAAGATATTTAAATTTATCTGCTCTTTTCAATAGCTCTCCCTGCAGGCTAACTTCTGAATCCTGCACCTCATACATTTTGTCTTCTTCCTATTTATTTTCAGTCCTGTATCTTCCAAAGCCCTTCGCCATTCTTCCAACTTCCTCCCCACATCCTCTTTTCTGGTGCTACTCAACACAATGTCATTAGCAAAAAGCATACAGCAGGGGAATTGGTTTTTTATCTCATGGCTCAACACATCCATAACCAGATCAAAGACATAAGGACTTAAAGAAGACCTCCATGGTGCAAACCTACTTCAACTGGGATCTTGTCTGTTTACACATGCTTTTAACAGTTTTTAAACACAACAGCATAAGTGCTAGGTTTAATTAGGAATTAGTTTCTGGGGTGTGTGATCTATAAGCACCTCTGTCCATGAAATATAAGTAGTTAGTTAAGATGTTCAAGCAGCAGAGATTGAAAACGTAAACTTGAACCAGAAGCCAGTAAACAGACAAGGATCAAGAGATCATGCAGACTTTATTAATGGGGCAAAACAAGACTCATAGTCAAAATAGAGAGTGCAAACCAGAACCTGATATTGTTCGGCTTTTAATTAGTAATTCTCAAACAAGCATGCCTCTTTATTTTAATTTAAAGTTCAGGCAGGGAGAATTCATAGCCCCTCAGCCTTAAATTGCCGTGTCACAAATTGGCACACTTTTTGTCACAACAGAAACACATTCTTTTAACAGTATAAAATATGCCCAGTAATTCATTTCAACCAAACCAAACATAGGAAAAATTCTAAGTATGCTGAAATCGTCTCAAATGTCTGCAAGTCCTGATAGTTTGCAGTTAACACAGAGAAGAGTGAAAGTTAACAAGAAAAAAGATGCTGCATGGGCAGGCAAGAACAGGGACTGGACTCTGCTCACAGCTTCTGTCAGACTCCCCCCTGTTCGTTAGCCTGATCTTGCTCCATCCAAAAAGGATTAAAATGCTGAAGTCTACACCAAGGTCAAGTTTATTGTCTTGTACATTGTACAATGGAATTCTTACTTTTATGTCTCCGGAAAATACAAAAAACTGATGTAAGCAGGAGATCAATCACCAAACATTAAATGCAACATCAGATGATGAAGGTGCAGTTATCAGCAAGAGTGACTGTTAGGTAGCTGTGTCACCTGAGGATAAACACTGTCCTTGAATGTGTTGGTGTGAGAGATAATGGTCCTGCCTGAGCTGAAAATCCTTTTCATTGTCAGTATTTGCAGTGTTGTCACTCTGACACCGCAGATCAGTGTTCCTGACTCAAACATCTTGCTGACGGCAAGGATTTACTGCTCTGGGTTGTGACACTGAATATGACGATGGGACACTTTAGTGCTTGTTTACCCCAATGTCTCTGTTCACAGTGGCGTCTCTTTCACATGAGCATTGACTCAGTCCAAGTGGTCCTAGGAGTTATGCCAGCTGTCCCAACTAATATGATGATATGTTGACTACATTTTAGAACCATATTCTCTGATTTTTTTTATTATTATTCAGAAATACTTTTAAAAATCATAAGCCATCTCTTATTAAAATACAGTGTAGGCAGACAACCCAGGCAGCATATGTTTAAGAACCATAATTAAATCTACATCTGCCCTCCACTGAAAATGAAACGTGTTACTCAGCACTGCTGTTTCGTTGATTCATATTCCAACAAATAAATGCTGCAGGTGATGCTAAAATAAAGGAGGAAATAAGGTAAAAATTCTTAGTGAAATCTAGCATCCTTCAGGCTTGTTTTGATCATGAAAGGGAAAGTGCTCTGCAGGTTTCCATGAGCAAGGCCCTATATCCAAGATTGATCCACATAGGAATAGTAGCTACATGTAGTAACATAACGGCTCCAGTTCTGGGTTTCAAGTACCCAGCAGCACTGGGATCAACTCTGGACAGGAGAACAGCTGGTCAAAACAGAAGGTTTCAACAAAATCCTGTCACTGTCGACTCGTATAACTGACTGAATGAGGGCTTCTGTTAATTAAATAAATTATCAATTTCAAATGCAAAGCTGCATATGTGATCTTTTTTCATCCTTCTCCATCTTATCTGGGTCTGGGTCAGGACTGGTGACGGGAGGCAGTGGGGGGCAGCGGTCTGTGCCAGTAGGGGTGGCAGGATTTCATTAAAGGGTGGGACTAAATTTGTAACATTAGAACATTAGTACAGGTCATTCAGTCCCACAAAGCTTGCCAGTCCCATTTACTTCCAAGTTCTTCCAAAATAAAATCATGTTGAGTTTTAAAAGTCCCTGAAGTCTTACTGTCTACCATGCTACTTGGTAATTTAATTCCATGTGACTGTGGGTCTTCATATGAAGAAAAGTGTCTAACTCTTAGGTCCAGTGGTGGTCTCAGATTGGCAGATTGAGATTGCATTTAATTATAATTTGATAGATCTGATTACTGCTATTGTTAAATTTCCACCTCAGACTAATATTAAACGAATCATTTGCAGTATAGGATTAAGGGAGATAACACGAAATCAACAACCAGATTTAAAATTGTTAGTTAACTTGGTTAGAACTTTTAGAACCGTCTTTCCATACACATATTATTTTTGTACTGCCTCTGAAGACAACAAATATAGTTTTAAATAATTTTAATTGATGAATGGAAATCTCAACTAGATGAAGTACTTTTAAAATCGATGGTGGTAGTGTTCTGGGATTGTTTACAGGAGAGAATTCAGGACCATTCAGTGTTGCATCCATCCTTGGCCTCCCGATATTTTAATTATTGTTTGGATCATTTGGACCTGTCGGATTCTCTCACTGTAAATTAATTAGATTGGCCTTCCCCTCGCTCATAGGACTAAACTTAACGTCAGGTAAACTGGGGCCCTGATGTTAAGATAGTGGCTTTTAATGTTATAGTTCTTATCTAGTTTTTTAACCCTACTTATGTCTACATTTAAAATATAGTTTTTAATAACCCTAATTTTAATCTTTATTCTGCCCCAAGGTTAAAATAGTATAGGGACAGTATTTTATAAGTTATTTATTTCTAAAATTTAAAAGTAATTTTATATTGGGGAACATATTAAACAGTTATTTTAATGTAATTATTTATTACTAATTAGTAGACCTTAATTTTAAATGTAGTTTTTTTAATAGGTCTTAAGTAATTTTTAAATATAATCCTGACTGTTTTTAGAATCCCTTATTTAATTAAATGTTAGGAATAATACATTAGGAGTTTAAGATGATTTCATTTATTTGAATGATGTAAAATTTAAATTGGGAGTCAGTGTGCCCAGGCGTGCCAATAAGGCTTTTATCCCCTACCCTAATCCTACCCTTGCTAGTGCCCGGCATCCCAATTAGAGGGGGTCTGTCTTAATAAAAAATTTTTGTGATGAATTTAAAAATAAATGGAGCAGTTAAATCAAATAGGGGAGCATAGTGATTATTACGGGAATCATTATGGGAGATAATCCTATTTCTGTAATGAAATTAAATTAGTTTTTATTAATGTACTAGTCATTTAGCCCGTTACAATAACGGGCGCTAGAACAGTAGTGCATAAACATTAGTAGGAACAGTCTATATTAAATGGCAAGGGACTTTGACCTCATTCTTTTTGTTGGTCGTATTTTTCTTTCTTTCAGCCTTGCTTTTGTTGATGTTTACTTGCTGAGCTGACCGTTCTTCGTGGGCTGCCGCTGTGTATTGTGTGCCTTTAATTTTCTGTGACAGTAATACTGTCTTGTACGACTCTATTCAATAAGGCCGCGCACAAAAAGGCGAGCTTCAAAAGGGCGACCTCAATTGAGCGCGCCTTTATTCGTTGCACCCAAGTGAGGTCGCCCTTTTGAGGCTCGCCTTTTTGTGCGCGCCCTTATTGAAGGATACCGTCTTGTACGTCCGCTGGCTTGTACGTCCATAATATACCTTTAATTTTCTCTGGCGGTAATACAGGCGTGAGCGTCGGTAATATGCCTTTAATCTCCTCTGACAGTAATACTGGCTTGTATGTGGCTGTAATATGCGTCACTGTATTGTGTACCTTTAATTTCCTCTTGCAGTAATACTGGTTTGTATTTCCGTAAAATGCCTCTAACTTTCTCTGACAGTAATATCGCGCGTCGCACCATGCCCCGCGCATGCGCACTTCATCAGAAGACACCCACACATGGACACCTGGACGCACATAGGGATTTTATATATATAGATTCCTTTATTTAGAATAATGAGGTTTTTTTTTGTTTGTTTTGTTTTTTTTAGATTTTTTAGGGTATTAATATTATCCTACCTTACATTTTTCTTAAAGGCTTTGACACATCATTGATAATGAGGAGTCCACTACGACTCCTAAATCCTTCTCCTAAGGTATACTTTTGATTTTCGGATCTCCCATTGTGTATTTAAACCTTACAATTTTACTTCCTACATGTAATACTTTACATTTACTTACACATTAAATTTCATCTGCCCCAAATCTTCCCAAGCCTGCATGCTTTCCAAGTCCCTCTATAATGATTGAACAGATTTGAATCTGCAGATGATACCACCTTTCTTGGTATCATCTGCAAACTTCACCATCTTATTACTTATATAAATGAGCTGGATAGGAATATATCTTAAAAATGGCAACGGCTCTAGCATTGACCTCTCGGGGTCACCATTCTTAACTTCACCCAGTTCTGATAAGGTTCCTTGCACCATGACCCTCTGCTTCTGATGCATGCAGTTCCAGTCTCTGAATACATGAGTGAATCTGCCCTTCATTAGATTATTACTATTATTATTGTTAATCTAATAGATTATTATAAGATTATCTTTCGATATCCTGCTTTCCAGCAACATGCTGTTACCTGTTGAAACCAAAGAGCAGCAAAGCTATGCATCATACTGGCTGTAACAGAAGTTGGAAACTTTAATACAGATTGAGTTTGTGGCTCATGAACATCATGAACAAACTTCTGTTTGTTTCCAATCGCTAGTAAAAACTAAAAGGGTTGTCTTACATCTTTCACATTTCCTTCCAACAAAACCTACTTCAGTTAGCAACTTCGATAAAGCCTCCTGTTAACATCACATATTTTGAGTGCCTGCGATTGGTAACATTTGAAGTCACTTATTTTCTAAACCTTGTTATGCAGATGTACACTGTGTAATCGCTATCTATATATAAGCTTTCCAAATGTTTTTTAAGAGTTAAATGAACTTTTTTAGTAATTTTGCTGTTTATATTCAACTAGTATTTTAATCAAGGGTGAGGTGTATTTACATCCATATATGCATAATAAGCTAATTTTAATTTGACAGAAAAAAATAAAGTTAAGCTGAAAAACAGAGTAGGCCAATAACAAAAGTGAGTGGACATGGGCCCACCCGGGACCAATATTGACACTGCCTCTGATCTGAGCAAAGATTCCCAGGCGTTCCTTTTCCCTGCCACCTCCTCTGACTCCTCTTGATGCGGAGACATTCCCAGATCATTTGACAGATATCATTTCTCCAGTGTGTCCTAGTTTTGCCTTGAGGTCTTCTCCCGGTTGGACATACACCTCTCCAGGGAGGCATCCTCAACAGATGCCCAAACTACTCTCTTAAAAATAAAGGTTCTGTGGTGGTTCTTCAGATCGATGCCATAACAGAACCATTTTGGTTTCCAAAAGTATCATCTGCAGGAAAGTTCCAGAAAAAAAAAGTTTCTTTAGATCCATAACAGGTTCCAAAAGTAACAGATTTGTAACATACCAATTTCGAAAGGACTGTTGCTTGATACAACAGCACAGGCTAAGTTCAGCTTTTCTTGATCTGTTAGTATACATATGAAGCCTAGTATACATTAAGGAGTTCTGTTTTGTCCATATATTAGGAACCTTTTCAAATCCCAAAGAACCAAATTCATATGCAAAGAACCTTTCCCAGAATAAAAGGGTTGTTCCCATAGGAATGGCTCTATGTGGAAAGTAATCTGCCAATAAAGAACTGTTACTTATTTTTAAGAGTGTACCTCAATTGGCTCCTTTCAATGTGGAGGAGAAGTGGCTCTACTTTGAGCTGCTTCCGAATGCCTGCACTTCTCACCCAATCTCTAATGCTGAGCCCAGACACCCTGGGTAGACACCCTGCCACTTGTCTCCATGATCTAGTTCTTTTTGGTTACTACCCAAAGCTCATGATCATTAGGTGAGGTTAGGAATGTAGATCGACTGGTAAATCAAGAGGTTTGCCTTGAGGTTCAGCTGTCTCTTCACCGTAACTGACCAGTACACAGCCACATAACTGTCAAATCTCACGCTCCCTTCTGTCCCTCATTCGTCAACATGGACCACAAGATACGTAAACTCCTCGCCTTGTGGCAGCACCTTATTCCACAAAATGGAGAGAGCACTCCACACTTTTCTGAAGCACACAGGACCACATGATCTGCAAAAAACAGAGATACAATTTTGAGGTCACAGAACTGGACTCCTTCCAGTCCTTGGTTTTGCCTAGAAATTCTGTCCCTACAAAATGTGAACAGGATTGGTGAAGAAGGGCAGCCCTGAAAAAATCCCAAACCCATCAGGAATGAGTCTGACTCCTGACAGCAATTTGAACCAAACATTTACTATGCTTGTTGAGGCACTGAATAGCTCTCAAAAAACAGGTTTGATACCCCATACTCCTGAAGCACCCCCCACAGGATACCCCGAGGAACAGAGCCAAATGTCTTTTCCAAGTCCATAAAATAGAGATAGACTGGTTGGACCTATTCCCATGAACATTTTCAAGGATCCCTTTTTTTCCTACTAGTTGTTCCTAAACTATCTAAATGGTCCTTGAAGCTCATAACAATGCCTGGTAGCTAACTCATCAAAGTGAATTGGCCTCTAGATTTAGTCTGTCTGGGGGTTCTGCTTTTGGGTCAACATGCTTAAACAGCTTACTTAACTCAGCAGGATGGTCTTTTCAGTCCCCTCCCGTTTTTTTGCTATTTATCACTACTACTAGCAACTCCTGCCTTCTTCATTTGCCTTTCAAATTGGGTGGATTTTGGTTCCTCGGCCAACAGTGCTTGTTTTCAGACTGTACTAAATACAGAGTCCAGCCATCAAGTCTCTTACCACAGTGGTAACACATAGGTGTTGTGGACCTCTCTTTAGCTTCCATATTCTTACAAGTCAATCACAATTGCAGTCTCAGAGGGTCCATTGTCAAAGTCCTAAATGTTATTTAGCAATCTGTGGGTTTTTGTAAAAGTTTACAGGCAGCAAAGCGTGAGGCTCTATTTTACATTACAAAACCAAATCCAAACACATCCTGTCATTTCCATAAGCTTGATTTGTATTTTTCCATTTCTTTAAACAGGAAGCTTCAAGCTGAGGGGACAGAAACAGATCAAGTGAACATTTTATAAAGTTCAAGACAAGACTTTTCTAAACGTAATTCAACGTTGAGCCCATCCTAGTGGCTGAGAGAGGAAGGGGTTTCAAACTGGGAGATTCCCAATTCAAGGTCTGGCTGGCCTATCACTTCTTCCCTAATCCTTAGTAAGGTCACAGCCCTGCTTGCCGTGTGATTAATACTCTCCTTGATGCATAGCCACACAAAACAGAAGTGATCAGAGGGTGCCTGCTGTCACCTGCTGTAGCTCCAGTGAATGAACAGCTTTAAGACGAGGCCAAACTCCCTCATCACACTTGACACCTGCAGAGCACTAGGGAGTGACGTGGCTTTTCAGAATGCTCAGGGTGAGCTGCCAGGCACTGTGTCATCAAATCCAGTGGATCCAGCTTCTGTTTTACCTTCCTCTACATATACCATAGATAGATATATGTGTGGAGAGCATTGTGATGGCATCATCATTTTGACATTTCTGTGGGTGTACATGTTTTCTTTCAGTGTTGACTGTCTATGTGTCAGCATATGAAACTTTAGACACTCATAAACAAATTGCTGCGTCCTAATTAAACGTGAGAAAGTCATGAGTATGGTATTGGCATGGTACGTATTTTTTCAAAATCCTATCAGGCGTCAAGCAGGGATGTATCTTGTCACCATTCTTATTCATAATTGTAATACACTTTGTGCTGAGAAAAACGATGAACAAGCCTGAATTTGGAATACTGTGGCACCAACAAGACTGGCTAACTTACCTTGGCTTCACCCATGATATAGCACTGCTAGCAGAGAATGATAGAACACTGCAAGCTATGACAGACAGTCTCATACATTGTGCCACACATGTTGGCTTGATAGTGAGTGGGTAGAAATCGAAGGTTATAAGAGTAGGTATAGTAACTGGCACACAGTCGATCATGACAATGCAAACAGTATTGGAAGAAGTCGATAAATTTTCCTAACTTGGCAGCTGCTTAGTGAAGGATAGTAATGTTGACGATGACATTAACGCAAGACTGAGCAAGGCAGCTGGCATTTTCAGGTGCATGAACAACATCTGGAAACCAAAGACCTTATGCCGTAGTATAAAGATGAAGCTACATTCAACAATTGAACTGCCTGCAGCAACAAAGAAGATGACAATAAAATCAGCACATAACTTGGAGGTGTTCCATCAGTGATGTTTGAGAAGAATTCTTAAAGTAACTTGGAGAGATCATGTAACAAATACTGAAATACTAAAACGATCAGGACAAAAGAGGTTACAGTACAACATTGCTGAGTATAGATTAAAGATCACAGGACACATGTTCAGACTCAATTTCACACGTCCAGCACATACAGCCACGGTCTGGAAACCATCAATTTGGAAGAAGAGGTGTGGGAACCCAAGTAGTCATGGAGAGATATAATACAATAAAGACCTCAGAGCTCAGGGTGTAACATGGGAAGATGTGCCACAACTGGCTGCTAACGGGATCCAATGGCTATTGATTGCTGCCTGATGCCCCATTAGGGACTGGAGGAATTAAAACTTAAGTTTAAAAAAAAAAACTAATAAAATAATTGCATGCAATACCTATTGATATGCTCACAGCTCCTTGGATGTTGGGACTGATGATGAGTAAACCCCATTTCAAGTTGCTTGAATTTGGTGAAAACCCAAAATGGTTGTCAGCTATTGCACACTAAGCAAAAATAGTTTTTGGCTTATAGCTGTGTAATTGTCGTTTAAGCCTGCCAGCTATGCTTGACATTGTCATCTGCACAGGTAGATGGGATGAAGCTGCCACATCTCTTTTGTTTCTGATGTATCAGTGCAGATCCTTGAAATGGAAGCAGGTAGATGACATGATATTCACATCCATAAAAGTAAAAAATGCGAGCAACTCATCTTAAGTGTTTGAAAGCCGGCCCAGTGCTAATGCTACAGTGACAAAACATGTACTCAGTATTTCCATTACACTAAAAGAAAGTGACAGCTTCATTATCTCAAGATTAAAATGACACTATAATGCATTGGCAAAATGACATAATGATCTGTTATCTATCATCTGCAGATGCTGCCAAGAATTTTAGCATAAGACTTCATCCAGGATTTTAAATCTCCATTGGTTACTTATTGTAACCCATTTTAAATCGGTTACTGCTGCTCATCTGGACCCTCATCACTCTGCATTTTTAACAAACAGATCAGCGGATGATGCCATTAACATGGGCCTTCACTTTGTGCTAAAGCATCTGGACTGTAAAGGAACTCATGCCACAAAACTGTTTGTAGACATTAGCATTTAACACAATTGTCCCTGAACTGTTGCTAACTAAACTTCTACAAAGTGAACTGAATATTTCTACCTGTAAATACATTTAACGTTTCCTGACAAAATGGAAACAGTATGTTTGGATGAGCTCCCATCTCTCTGACTATCTTTGTATTTGCACAGGTGCCTCTCAAGGCCATGTACTTCTCTCTGCCCTATTCACTGTACACCAATGATTGTAGGTCCTCTGACTCTTCAGTAAAAATCATTAAGTATGCTGATGGCACCACCATTGCTAGACTTGTTACTAATGGAAATGAAACAGATTACAGATAGGACTCGTGCCTAAAGGATTTGTCTTATATCATGGTGTGCTACCAATAACCTGGTACTCAATAACAGCAACAACAACAATGTATTTCTTGTATTTTCCAAAATCACATAAGGAGTGCCACAATGGACTTTAACATGTCCTTTTTTTCACAGTCCCACAGCTTTAACTCACTAAGAAGACAGAAAAAACTCTCAAAAATACCCTTGTAGGGAAAAAATGGAACAAATCTCAGGAAAGGCAATTCAGAGAGAGACCCCTTTACAGGTGGATTGGGCATGCAATGGGTGTCAAAAAATGGAGGTAAATACAATACACAAAATAGAACACAAGTAATCATCTTCACAGAGCTAGGTGGCCAATCTATCATTTCCACCTCAGAAATACATTACAACAGTACAAACTATAAAGCAAAATGCAAGAATAGATTATATCGTTCACTAAATACAGAACTGTCACATATGAGGATACAGATTTGTTCCTGGTGATTTCAGCCAACCAGCTGCCTCCCTCCTACTGGCCATTCCACAGCTGAGTCAGTGCTGGGCTGGCCAATCTGATGAAAGGATACTTGCACCTGATGATTCCAGTGCTCCTTTATCTGAGATGACTTTTCCAAAGGCAGGCAAACAACATGGCAGTAGAGCAGTGGCACTAAGTGCCAAATGTGAGGAGAAACAGAATAGGCAAGCATTAGTAGCAGTTTATAAATATTGTATTACTTAAGTATTAATGTCTAACAACAGAGATGCAATATGCACAGATAATCAGCAGCTCTACTCGGGGTATGCTAAACTGAAGCAGTGAGTCTTCAGCCAGGATTTAAAAGCTGAGACTGAAGAGGCATCTCTTATAGTAGCAGGCAGACCATTCAATAGCTTTGGGGCCCTGTGACTAAAAGCTCGACCTCTCACTGTTATTTTACGAATCCTTGGAATCATAAGCCGACTGGCATCTTGAGATCTTAATGTGTGCTCTGATTTGTAAGTAATGATAAGTTCAGATACAGTAAGTAGGAAGGACCTTGGCCATTTAAGGCTTTATATTTTAAAAGGATTTTGAAATCTGCCCTAAACTTAACCAGTAGCCAGTGTAAGGACTTATGTGTTCGTATTTTCTTGTTCTTGTAACAATTCTTGCAGCAGCATTTTGAATTAAGTGAAAGCTGTATAAAGAATTATTTGAACATCCAGCCAACGCTACGTTGCAATAGTCATTCTTACTAGAAACAAATGCATGAATTAATTTCTCAGTATCCTGCACATTTAAAAAACACCTTAATTTTTCAGCGTTTCTAAGATGGAAAAAACATGTTTTGGACAGCTTTTTAATGTGTGCTTTAAGTAATGCATTTCTCAAAGCTAATGTGTAGATTGTGGGCTGATTCAGTAAAAGTAATGGTGATTTCAACTGAGTCAAATAATGACAAAATATTGGTATGATCAGCATCATTCCCTTCACTGATTAACATCTCTGTTTTATCGGTGTTTAAAGACAAATAGTTCTCACCTATCCACTCCTTTAACTCACTAACACATCTAATTAAGGGCAACATCAAAGAAATGTCATTTGGTCTAGAAGAAACATATAACTCAGTGTCATTTGCATATGAGAGAAAATTAAAGTTTTTTAATAACAGATCCCAGTGGAAGCATGCAAAAAGAAAACAGTAAAGGCCCCAGTACTGAGCCCTGCGGGACACCATATTACACTTGTGTGTTTAATGACGAAGTACTGTCAGCACATTTCTGCACACATTGGAATCGATTTAATAAATAAGAACTAAACCAGGCAAGGACATTGCCAGTAAGCCCAATGTCAGTTCCTAATCTGTGTAGTAAAATAGAATAGTCAATGGTATCTAACCTAACACTTAAGTCTAACAACATAATTACAGTGGAATTTCCTTCATCAGAGAATATCATAATGTCATTTAAAACACGTGTTAGTGCCATTTCTGTACTTTGACTGGTGCGGAAACCAGACTGGAATTTCTGAAATACATTGTGATGTTTAAGATGAGACTGAAGCTGATTTTTTAGAGAGTACGGGTAAATTTGAAATAGTTCTATAATTATTAAATATACAGTAAGTGAGTCTAGGACAGACTTTTTAAGTAATAGTTTGATGACTATTACTAATACCACTAAGATAGTGGAATACGAGTGTAATACCACTAAGACAGCTGAAAGGTTAATTGACTTTCACCAACAGCAATTACAACCTCTCCCTCTGGAAATTAATAATTCTGTAGTCAAAGTGGTGGAATCTTTGTGATTTTTGGCTACAGCTATCACAAACACTCTCAGCTGGGACAATAAAGCAACTTCTATCACTAAGTAGGCTCAGCAGTGGATGTACTTTTTATGCCAAGTAAAGAAATGAAATATTTCCCAACTCATCATAGTACAATTTTACAAAGCCATAATCGAAAGTGTGATCACATTTTCCATTGTTGGCTGGTTTGGAGTTGCAACAGTCTACTACTTCAAAAATACACTACAGCGTATTGTGAGGTCTACTGAGAAAATAATTGGCTGTGCTCTTCCATCTGTTGCAGTCCGGTATACATCAATTGTCACTAACCATGTAAAAAAGGATCTCCATGGATTCATCTCACCCAGGTCATCACTTTTTCCAAAACCTCTCCTCTGTTAAATGCTTTAGGTCAATTAAAACTAAAACTAATAGACACCTAAACAGTTTGTTTCCCAGAGCCATAGCCCAGCAATTTAGCCTGTCCTCCTCACTTACTAATGTGTTCTCTCTTATACTGCATGAAGGTGTGTGTATGTACAGTATATGTACAGTACATGTAGGTGTGTGCATGTGTATACACACTATACACTCATGCCTTCACATGCACGTCTCCTTTGTAAATGTGCAACTGTTTATGTAGCTGCTGAAATATATAACGTGTCATCAGGCACGGGTAAGACGCGTGTCAAAAGAATTCTCAGAGTCCAAGAGTTGGTTTTAAAGGTATTTAGTGAAAGGTAAAAGCAAATAGTCCACACAAGAATAAAAAAAAAATTGTTACACACGTAGAATAAAAGGCAAAAAAAAGGAAAAATGTATCTTCTTTAAACTTAGCTTTTCTTGAAAGACTTTAGTTATTTCTATTCTTAAAGGTTCTTAATTTCTTCTTCTGTACACCTTGGTGTACGGTGCAGTACTTAAGTAAACAAGTTTTCTTTACTTGTTATTTCTCACATTCAAAGAGCCCGTAGGCCATCGAGCACCGTTACGTGCGGTCACGTTTCTTCTTCTCTACTTAAAGGTTCTTAGCTTTTTCTTCTATACGCTTTACGTACGGCACAACACATAAATTAAGTGCTGTTAAGTCCATATTTGCTTCACACAGTCAAAAGGCTCGTAAGCCAGTTGGCACATATGCAAGTGCCCAGGCATGGTGACGTGTGATCACGGTTAAAAACCGTATGCCTCTACACCTTATACAAGGCAAGGCTATCACTAGCTGACTGACTAATAATGTTTACTCCAAGCTGTTAGAAATGGTAAGAATATACCACTGTGAATCTATTTTACGGGGATTATAGGAACTTCCCGTTATTTATGCATTGTCATCTAAGAAATATTCATGAATCTTATAGAACAAGGAAAATGGCTCTTACAGTTTATAATGTATGTTATTTAACATTATATTAATTGTTTGAGATGCTATGTTAAGTCATAAGCAGCTCCAAAGCTTCCAAGGTAAATTCCTGTACATTAGGTCCTTACTGAATAAAAGTAATTCTGATTCGAAAAATGTTATATTTAGGAAATTTGAAGTACAATTAGCCACATATTCTCCACATCTAACCACAATTAAAGCCACATTATAAAATGGTATTAAAAAGATATTTTATGAACACTACTAGTAGATGTAACTACTCTTATTTTTGAATATAACTGACAGTCCCCAAAATAAGTAATAAACAAAATTGTGATAACAAACTTTTTGAAGTGACTAGTAAATGCTTCAACTTTTAAACCTGGAAGCACACGAATATCACGTCCTACATACATTCTCTTAGTTGTTTTCGTTGTAAAGCACCTGAGGTTCTGAAATGCTTTATGGCGGTGGTGCTGTAACTCATGCCACAGCTCCACACTTCAGTCTGCCACTGTGTTCAGTTTGCATGTTCTCAACACGTCCATGTGAGTTCTCTCCGGGTACTCTCATTTCATATCTCCACCCAAAGATATAAAGGAAGTTGTTTTCAAGTGAATGTTTATAAAAGAGATGTGTCAATGTGCTGCGGTGGGTTGGCACCCTGCCCGGGATTGGTTCCTGCCTTGTGCCCTGTGTTGGCTGGGATTGACTCCAGCAGACCCCCGTGACCCTGTGTTCGGATTCAGCGGGTTGGAAAATGGATGGATGGATGTGTCAATGAGCCCTGTGGTGGACTGGTGGACCATTTGTGCTTTTTCCTGACCTGTGGGTGGAGTGGTGGCTCCGAGGCTAGGGATTTACACTTTTCAAATCCCGTAAACGCCAAAAGTGACTCTACTTTGTTGGGCCCTTGAGCAAGGCCCTTAACCTGCAATTGCTCCGTCCTGGGTATGACATTAATCTGCATCCAGCCCTGCATGTAGGCCCTCCAACCTGCAGAATTGGCACTCCAGCCACCATAAAAAACGTCACACTGGTTCCATTCCATCTGAACTAGTGTGGGGCTGAGGTGTCACCTGTTGCATGGCTGCACTCGGCTCCTAATCTGGGATCCTGAGCTGGTTTGTCATGTGGTGGGTGCGGCAATGCACTGGATCAGCGCGTGCTCCTAACCTTTCTCTGCCCTGTTTCCAGTAGTTTTCTTCAATCTTATGATGAAATTGTGCAGCAGGTACTAAATTACCTTGGTTTTAATATAATAAAATACTGTTTGGTTAATGGAGAGACGGGCTCCTACAGCAGCAGCTTCTTTAACCCTTTTAAATGTAGGAATGCATAAACTGCCACTCAGTCTGAGTTTGATTTTGGGAAGTTATAGATGATCGCCTTTGAAGTCATCTGCATTTCCTTTGCACTGAAATGTAAGCCAGAAAGCTTTCCCTCCATAAAAAGCACTCCAAGTCAGAATGTCAGGTCACAATGAAGGATGAAGCCCCTGGAATCTGACCTTTTCACCTACCTGAGGAGAGCCTCTCGAGTTCAAGGCGACCGATGTCTTCAGTGGTCTCATCAGGAAACATCTCAAGGTCTGCCCTTTGTGCTTGACTGACTACCACCAGGTACACTCCGGCTTTCAAGTCATCAACAGGTGGGAGCTTTGGCCACAGCCAGCTTGGCCTGGAACGACTAATGGGTAAGACCAAGCCGACAACTGTTTATTTTTTTAAAATGGCATGCTGTTAGGTTTTGACCAAATCACTTTGCTGGGAATGGGGTGGGGGTGGGGGTCAATGGACAAAAAAGCAAGTGCTTAGCAGCAAAGGATATTTGGTTTTGTTTCACTCCCTGAAATGGAAACAGGATCCAGGCTTGAAAATTCAGTAAACTTTCATCTACAGGCTGGATTACCTTGGGAAAGTCAAGCTGACTTGAGTGGGGAAGATTTTAGGCAATTCCAGAGGCTGTGGACGATCGAGCCAGCCAGGGTTCAAGAGGCTGAAGCAGTTAACAGGATGTGGAGAAGCCCAGAAGGGTTAGGTTGCAGGCAGGAGGGTGAGTGCCATTAAAGACATCTCCACACCACTTCTTCTCTGTGCTGCAAAGTCAAAAATGGATGTCACATAAACTTTTCTAAGAAAAGTGAATTCCCAGAAACTTTGATCTTGTGCTTGGAACTGGCATGCAGTCGCTATGGTAACTTGCACTTTGCAGACACGTTCCACTAGAAAAACCTTCCTGTCGTCATGTTGGCCAGTGTAATGTAACAAGTGTTGGCGTGATGGCCAAATTAGGACTTTTCCTAGGAAAGTGTTACTAGGAGGAGAAAGACTCTCTTAGAAAAATCAGGAAATTACATTTAACTCATGGGTCATGGGATAGCAAACAAACACGAATGGTAGGAACTACTGCTGGGAAATCAGGTGGTGTGGGTTTAGATTAACTATTTGTTTTTCATTCATTGATAAGAGTGTTTAGTCACACAGGCATTCATTCATAGGCTCCTGGTAACATGAAGCTGGGATGAGCAGATTTGAAACAGATGGATGGATATATTGAGCCAGCTAGAACCAAGACCAGGTAACAGTCCATGGCACATCTACCTCCACACTCTTACAAGTGCCATTTAGAGAAACTAAAAGTACTAACCGCATCTCGGTACTCAAATGTGGCACTTGGTGCCACGGCCCACCTGCCAAGTTGTTTTGCCTGCCTAAGGTAAAGTCATCCCTGATGGAGGATCGCAGGAATCGTGGGAAAGAGGGGTCCTTTCATCGGATTGGCTGACCCAACACTGTTTCAGCCGTGGAATGGCCAAATGGGGGAGGCAGCTTGATGGATGAGGTCTCCAGGAGTCTAAAATTAGCCAAATCTTATTATGTGATATCATCTACTGTTAAATTCTGCTCTGTACTTCTAAAAAATTTTTATTTTTTATTGAGGATTTGTTCTGTTCTGTGTCTTGTATTGTATTGTATTGACCCCCTTTCTTTTGACACCCACTGCACGCCCAACCTACCTGGAAAGGGGTCTCTCTTTGAACTGCCTTTCCCAAGGTTTCTTCCATTTTTCCCCACTAGGTTTCTTTGGGAGTTTTTTCGTCTTCTTAGAGAGTCAAGGCTGGGGGGCTGTCAAGAGGCAGGGCCTGTTAAAGCCCATTGCGGCACTTCCTATGTGATTTTGGGCTATACAAAAATAAACTGTATTGTATTGTATATCATTATTCTGGAGACCCCAGCGAATATGCCCAGGCCCCTCAGATTTTTACTAAATTGAAGGCCTAAGTAAATTTTTTCCCTCACATCTAATTTCTGTTATTACTTTACCAAGATGCCAGACAAGAACCAAACTTGGATAGGGTGGTAGCCCACCTCAGGGTCCACTCACTCACTCTCATAAGAGGCCAATTTAGAGCTGCCTTTGTGTTGGATGAGGAAACTAGAAAAACTCATGTGGACTCAGGGAAAACACACAAACTCAACACTTAGCATGATTGGGTGGGATTCAAACCCAGTGTCTTGGAGATAACTGCTTCACTTTCCTGAAATATGAAATGAACACCATCTGCTGCCCCTTACAACCAGATACTCTTATTTTCTTCTTATACCTCTGAAGATATGCAGTCTGGGGTAGCTAGTGATTTGAAATTGCCCCCAGAGTGAGTGTGGATATGTGTACAAGTACAGGCCTGATATAAAACTCCATGCTTGTTTGTTAATGTGTACCCAGTGCTGCGAGGGTGGGCTATGATTCAAGGGACTCTGAATTAGATTAATGGGGTTTGTGAGTAATATTCTTAAAATTTCTGCTGTATTTTCCAGAATCTTAAGCTTGCATCCAATATGGTGATACTTTTCAGTATTATTCTTCTTTCACTCACATGAGGCAATTTTAGAGTCACTGTAAACCTAAATAGCATGTCTCTGGAATGTACCAGAAAAACACATGAACCCAGTCTCCTGGAGCTGTGAGGCAATGGACCACTGTGTTACCCTTTCAGATAATGAGAACATTTTATGCAAAATGAATACCAATTGAAATCCCGTGGTGCTGCACTGAATAGTGTGTCCACCACCAAGAACTTAAACCATGCTTTGATCCCAGAGCAGGACGCAGTCTTAGTGGAGTTTACATGTTCTCCTTGAGGTTGTGTGGGTTACTTCCCAAAGATTTGTTTCACCGATATGCTTGTGCCCTGTGATAGAGTGGTATCTCACTATGAATGGTTCTTGTTTAACCTTCTGGAAAATATTCCAGTTTCACACAATCCTGAAATAAATAAGTACTGTATGTTTGGAAAATGGAAATGCAGAAGTTCCCTCAAATAGAGAAAAATGTAGGACTGTGCAGGTGCGGGCAGCAAGGAATGATTCACACAACTGATTCTCAAATGAGCTCAGGTTTTGTCAACACTGTCTGGTCACAAAATTCTGGAGGTCGCCAATGTGACTGTCCACACACCAGGACTGCTGAAGAAATTTACGTCACAAGCACCCCAGTGGTGATTTAGGCAGGCCGAGTAGGAAGCAGATTGAATGGGTGTGCCCAATTTAACCCTTGGTGGGCACTACATTGTAGTAGTGATGGCATCGATAATAATACCGTTTTTTATTTTTACATAGCCCCTCTACCATGCTGGTCCTTAAATCCAAAGGCTAATGGCTCAATCCGCATCAGACTCCTGAGCCTGACATGCAAGTTGCCCATTTTGTCGACTGTAATTTAAACAAAAGAAGTCTGTAAACAATTTTTGCATACTGAACTTGTAACTCACATTGGGAAAAGCCATTGTCCAAATATCATAAAAATATGGCCTCACTGCATATGCTCAAGACACACAGCCAACTAGCCAATTATTAACAAGCTAAAAATGAGTTGACCCCCCCCCCACCCCCCGTCCAAAAATTTGTTTATGTTTCTTGCATCGTGTAGTTTGTAGTGATAGCGGAGGAAAATTGTCAATCTCACATCTTCATGAACAATAGAGATAACAAAATTTCTCACAAAATAGGCAACTATGGAGACCAATACTAGACAACAATAGCAAAAGTGCCCATGTTACCCTTGTCACACAATCCAGTCATTGGCTCACAGCATCCCAAACATGTATTTTTAACAAAGTATTACATAGCCCACCTACAAAAATAATGGACTGAAACAAAAATGAAACACACTCACAAAAACTAAATAAATTCCCTGTGGGGAAGTTTTCAAACAAAACAACCTATAGTCTTCTCAACCATTTATACTGCATTTTTTATATGAAATGTATATTGGGGAAGTTATTATGTTTGTGTGCTTTACAAGTGTGAAAAAATATTCATCTATCTATGTGGCATCCACCTTAAAAAATAAAAACAAGTGGCTATTTATCCGGGTGTCAATCTGGTTGCTATGTGTCTTTTATATGCCATATATGGGATTAGTAAAAACAGTTCTAATGTTGTGATGCACCACTTGTTGGAATAAAAATTGCAGTGCAGTTTTATTACTAAATGTATTACAAAATATATTTCAACCCTTCTTAGATGTGTCGCACATCTAGTACAGTAATAAAGCAAGGTGTGACTGGCAACATGAAACTGCTCCTGTAAGAATAAAAGCATTTGTAGATGCAAGAGTGGCCTGTAACTGGTATCCCATACAAAGCACCTGCCATGAGCCCAACACTCCAGTGTCAGGCTCTGCCAAAAAGTGCCTATAATGGAATAAATCAGCTCATAGTATGAAGTTTGCGAAGACAGCTGACACGTTTTTGTTTAATAAGCATTTAAAAGTAGTTATATTCTTCAAGTGAAATTAATGACATTTTCTACAAAACAAGCAGTTACTTTTGTAAGTGCTTGCTTATTATTACAATTTGGTGAATGGACAGCTCAAACACTGCCAACATATACAGGTATACAGATAACATTTTTAAAATGTGAGGCAGAGGCTAAGTATGGATGAGAAAAGAAAGTTTGACTTTAATCTCCTCTGACCACAGCATCTTTTACCACTTGGCCACACAATCCGTTGGGTGCTTTTTAGCAAACCATAATATAATATGGTCTTCCTTTTCCCATCTTGCCAGCTAGGTGGCGCACTTTTGATGTTGTTCTATGCATGTGCATATGAATTTACTTGCCATAAAGGCATGTAACTCCTTCAAAAGTTTTGTACCTTCTCTGATTGGACTCTTTCTTGTTTGGTCCTCCAGTTTAGAGGCATGGCCTGATCTGCAGAAGGTCTGCATGGTGTTATACTGTATGCCTTCTTGGTAACGATTGTGTTGACTGGGCTCTAGGAGATGCTTTAAAGCCTCTGAAATCTTTTTACACTGATC
This sequence comes from Erpetoichthys calabaricus, assembly GCF_900747795.2. Lineage (NCBI taxonomy): Eukaryota > Metazoa > Chordata > Cladistia > Polypteriformes > Polypteridae > Erpetoichthys > Erpetoichthys calabaricus. The sequence continues at coordinate 104,269,936 of NC_041395.2, forward strand.
TTCCAATATGTGCCCTTTCAAAGCTTAATCCTGAAGTTGTTCTTAAAGCCCTTTTCTGCCCATAGTGGATTCTTTACTTTTGGAAAGCACTGGAATCCTCTAGAAACTGATGCCTTTAATCATATCGGATCAAAATCAGCACAATTGATCACAGGCAGGAGATGATTAGTTTGTTGTGTGATTTGTAAGTTGTCTGGTTATGTTTGAGCAAGTTGACAAATACAGTTATAACAACAGTTAAAAAAGGCATTGTAATATTACAATTAATAATAACTTATCTATTATAAAAAGAAATCCTGTCCTGGAAAGCAAAAAGCAAGTCTACGATACGTGATCTTCTCGTAAGACATTGTAAAGACCCGCAAAACCAAAGACACACCCTACTTACAATCTATCAAATAGGACAATAGGCAGCAAAACATTCAGTCTTCTGAAGGATTTGAGCACACACAGATCCAGGGCTGAAAGCGCATATAAAGCGTATAAGGTACGTTATAAATTAAATGTCGACATCTAAGCGAAGAAGAAAGCAGCGCGGAGAAAAGAGACTCAAATGCGTTGGACAGAAAAAAGAGCAAAAAAGAATAAATCGAGGTGCAAATTCAGAAAATAAGGAAAGTAATTATCAACCTGGAACAAGTGGAATTGAAAAAAAAAGCACGTCCAATCCAGCTCAGAATTAAAAGACAATGAGTAAAAGAAAGTAGAACTTCATAAAGACGTTTACAAACGTTGACACTAAACACATGCAGAACAGGTTAGAGACTATGAAACCTGGGAAATTAGAAAGGCTCTCCTTCTCAGGGGTGGGGTTTGATTCGTCTTCAATTTTTTTTTGTTATAAATTGATCTATTTGTATGGAATGATTACAATAAAATTAATAAATAAATTTTTAAAAAGAAAGGCTAAAAAAAAAAAGGCGCTATACACATGTGGAGAAAGTTAAAGGATATGAAAGTAGGAAAATTAGAAAATATAAAAAAAGAAAGTAAAGATCGCAGTAGCGCAAACAAACAAACTGCCTCATTTAACTATGCACCAGTCTAACTTTGGTTTTGCACAATAATTACTACACTATTGCGCCTTAACACTTAATTCTACTTTATTCACTAATTGTATTTATTTATTATGTTCTACTATACTGTTACCTTTCAATCTATGACTTTTTGTTAATCTGATATTCTTCTAACTTTGCACAGTTTTTGATAAGCAGATCAGGATGCATTTCACTGTGTGTTGTCCTGTATAACTATGCATGTGACAAATAAAGAATCTTGAGAATTTCAAAAACGGAGTTTACTGCACATGCATTTATTGGTTTCTTTGTTAGTGTATATAAATGTGAGAGGAAAATAGCACGACTTTACAGACAGGAGTCTAATGCAGAACTCTACTTTTTTACTTTGTAAAAAAAAATGATTAACTGCTGATGATGTAGATCGTTTTGTCTGTGCTGAAATTCCAGAGAAACCTGTCCTGACCTCATTAAAAAGATTCAGCATATTGGGACTCGCATGATTACAAATATTGTTTTTACAGAAGTTCTGATATAAAAGTGAAACTAATGAAATAGCAACAATTCAAAGAAAAAAAAAAATCTTAAAAGTGTGTATCCGGAAAACCAAACACGGGGGTTGGTGAGCGAAGCAAGCAGGGGGCTAAGCCCCCTAGTACTAATTAAAATTATTATGATGTTAATGTCTTTACTTTCAAAGAGCTAATGTTGGGTTAGTGTGTGCAAATAAAAATGCAACAAGCCTAGTTTGTTTTTAAGAGTGTCATGCACATGGTACAAGTTTTGAAAAGTGGTGGTAACTTTTCATAACCACTGTTTTACAACTTATTGACTGCTTGATTTATTTTTCCCCCCAATTGTTTTAAAGGTATGGTGAACTGTGGGCTGACACTGTTTCAATCAAGGGGTGACTATTTCAGCGGAATTCACTTGTTTGACTGACGCTTCATACCTTCAGTTTTATATACCATTTACAAAGAAGAGAATAGTGGAAACAAGGCAGAAAGTGAATGCAGTCAGTACATCCCTTCTCTGTACTTCAGAAAATCTAAATGAAGTATGACTGAAAGGGAAGTCGGAAAATTAAAATTGTTACGAGTTTTTTTTTCTTCTTTTGATATACTTTACTAATCCCTGAGTGAAAATTAGCGCTTTTTCACATGACCTTAGGAGGTCAGAGTCCTGGGCCCATTAAAACTGCTGGAAAAATTTTCAGGTTAAGGGCTTTGCTTAAGGGCCCAAAAAAGTAGAATCCCTTCTAGGAGTAACATGGCTTGAACCAGCAACCTTCCAGATACCAGGACAGATATTTAGTCTCATAGCCACCACAAGAGTTACATTAAAAGCAAAAATTTAACAAAGGTTAAAACACCAATTGCAATCAAAACCTGTAAAACCACAGAAGACCACCACTATGCTGAAGTTTTATACCCTTCTGTGTAGATCACAGTGACTGACCAAAGTAGTTTCACATATAACAAAAGTCATTCAAATGATTTTTTAAATGGTAACTGCATAGAGAAAAAGCAAAGAAATTCTGAAATCACGAAAAAAATAATGAAAAGAAAAATAGCTTCAAAAACTTTATTGTGAGAGAATTCCAGTATAAAGGGTCTTATGTTATTTAGACCAAGAAAGGCTTCAGAAATGCCGTAGAAAACTGATTTTGAGTTGTTAAAATATTCTCATTATGTTCATTATTAAAATATTCATACACAGCAGTAGTTAGAACAAATCCCTTGCAGTTTCAACAATTACTCTCATTTTCACCATTACAGTTCTTCATATTCACAGAAATGATACAGTTCTTCATATTCACAGAAATGATGATGAAGCCAAAGAGCGGGAATTGAATGTCAAACAATGCAGAGTTCATGGTCAAAGTAATGCATGCTGCAGAAATTTAAGAAAGACGGGGATGAACAGTTTGAAGTATTCTGAGGTGTTTAAAGATAAACAAAGGTGAAATAAAAATGCCTTTTTCTGTAGCGATATTAATCAGTTATACTACTAAGGTGGATAAATCAGACAGTGGAAGGAACATGGAGTATTAAAGACATATTATGGAAAGGTAGCCAACAAGCAGGAGTTACATTCTGCAAGAGTTAAAAGTTATAACTTTTGCCTATGAATGTCCCACTTATTAACAACTCAGTAAGGAATACAGCATTATATGCTGCAGAGATAAGGGAAAATGATGAAAGCAGTAGGCTACAAGCATTTAAAACACTTGCATGTGCAATAGGAACACAGGGGAAATCAAATGAAAAATGTACACCAAAACTAAAAGAAAATATAGGTGAAACACATTGGAAATACTCACGGGGAGATTCTAAAGAAAAATACAGAGGATGTCCATGAGCAACGGCATTTATAATTCTAACAAGGAAAAAAACGGAGTTGTATGCAGACAAAGAAGGCATGGAAGAGAGAAATCTGATGCCTAGAACTTACCTGAACACATCGCACATTATGAGTGGGTTGGAAAAATAAAGAAAAATTGTGAGATGACTTCAATGAAAGGAGAGATGCAACACAAAAAAAAAAAATCAACAAAATAAAAATCTATTTTTTAATAGAGAATGTAGCACACACCCCACCCCACCCCACCCCCCCCCCATTAACAGTGCAAATCATTATCTGATCAATACAAAGCACAGGATTCAAAATATCACTATTTCATACTTTTATAATGTATATTAAATAATTACAATGAAGAAAAATCTTAGGATTTATCTGTAACAGTCTTTAACAAATTTGCAGCTTTCAACAGGGATGCATTACTTCTGTACATTGGGAGGCGTGGGTTTCTTTCCAAAATGGTTCGTCCATGTCTGAATTGTGAAGTGATTTGTTTGCTTTGATCTCTGGAGTCTCCTATGCAGGGGAAGAAGGGTAAAGTAATTCAATTTTCAATAATTACATTGGATATGTTACTGAACGAAGCAACAAAATAAAAAAAAAGCACATTAACAGTAGTAAATACCTTCAGTATGAGTTGGGCAATTTTTTTTATTTTTGAATAACTGATGACTATTGTACCCATAGGTTTTAATTGTTAGAGTTCATGAATTAGTAAAGTTAAGAGGTTTGTGAGAAAATAACACCCAAAATTTAATTATAGAAAGAAACTGCTAATGCTGAACAACGAAATTCGCCACAGCAATTGTTGCAGCAAAAATGCTGTATTTGTTGGTGATGCTGTTCACCAAACTATCTTCCTGGATATTTGGAATACATCTTGCTTTGAGGAGAATTTTTTTCCTAGAATTCCATGATGCTTTGCAAGGCCAGCATGGCATCACAGAGCTGTAACAGCCATGCGTACAACTTTCACCATGCACACTGTAAAATCGTTGCCAAACTGCTTTGGTCTTACATAATGTCACAACCAATCAGTACTCCAGCAGTGAACCTTGTATGTGTTTAAGAAAAATAATATAGAGATAACTATAGAGATAGAGTAAAAATAGAATAGAATAGAGAATATTATGAGTACTACCACCAGATAAACAACATGGATTCATGTGTGCTGGCAGCACAACCCTACATGGCTAATCTGCATGCACATGTTTCCAAACGATGGATCGAGCCAGTCCCAAGACACCGCTTCACTGCATGACTAATGTGATCCCAAGACTGGAACTCTGTGACTGCAATGATTATATATATTTACTTATTGCTAGTTTGTGACTGTTGCATTTTGTTTGTGGTTATTCTTTTGCTGTTTGAGGCAGGGTGGTACAGTTGGTTAGCATTGCTGCTTCACAGCTCAGATCAGATTTCCTGACCACAATAATTGGTTCAGCATAGTTGGTAGACACTTCCCTAGCCCTCAGGGACAATTAAAAAACAATTGCACTCTTTTAATCTAATCAAAACTAGTTGAATTTCTCCTGCCCCACTGACTTCAAAGCATTTTGCAGAGTTTGTTCCCAAAGTTCTGCAGGGTTTACTCATTACTAGAAATTACCAACTAGCAGGAATCAATAGAATAATTTGTTCAATCGGATTTCATCTGGATGCAGAAATCATAAAAAAAAACCTACTACAAATAAAATTCAGATTTGGTACTTTTTAAATTAACATTTTTCTTTTTGTTTTTAATAAATGTATTTAAATTTAACAAAATAGCAGAATATCAATTTAACCACTACCAAATACTGTTCTGAGTTGTAGTGAAATACAGGTTCAGAACTTGTTTTCACGGATGAAGAGGAGCAATTCGTAGTCAAATACCCTGAAGTCGTACATGGACAGATTTCAGAAGGGGACTGTTCTCCTGCTTTGTGTCAGTCACCTTCAGAGTAGGTTTCACTACTATCACCTAGTTCCGTATAATTAATTTTACAGAATGACTGACAAAATGCACACATTTGTGATTTTTTGGTTCTGCATAATGGTCTTAAATAGGAGCTGCAAAAACTAACAAGGGTCTTTTTTGCTCTTTATCCTGTAATACATGACTATAGACAAATAAGAAATAACATAAGGGTGACTTTACTGCAAATGTGGAAAAAAAACAATCCATTCTTATACTATAATGAATTCCCTTCTATACTTCATATACTAAATTAATTAAAGTAGATGCTAAATAGTGGATAAAGACTACCATTAAATTTCAGATTTAACAGATAGGCTACATCCTGTTTTAAAACTGGAGGATGTTTCAGAATAAAATAACGCTTAAACTAAAAGTGGCACCTTCTCCTAAGATCTCCTATAATAGCCAATTTTAAAATGTATATATATGCTTATTGGACAGTTAATAACAAAGTCAAGACTAGACTACCTCTTGTTATATTATTTTCTTCTTTCCCTAAAACCAGTAGTAATCTTTCAATCTAATATCACTAAGAACATCATTACAATCCCTGTGAATCTGCAATGCACGTTGTCTATTTTGAAAGTAACAATACTACTTATTGCACTCTCAAAAATACATACAAAGCCCACATGCTTACTTTTTTTGTGGAAAATGCTGGTCTCTTCTACAAAAACTAAACCTGTATGGAGTGAATGTTAATGTTTTAACCACCAGCAGCACTGTGATTGAAATACTGATGATTTTGTAAGCTTGAATTACCTTGACTAACCTTGAACATTGTCAACATCATAAAAATCAAAAGAAAAAAGCAGCTTACAGTGAAAACTGCAATAAATATTCAGATAATTCAGGATTGCTGGCCATGTGTAGTAAGGAAAAGAATAATATTGAATGATGTAAATCTTATTAGTATATACAGTAGTTACATCTTGAATTCTTGAAAGAGTGTAACAAATTATTCAACAAAATAACTCTTGTATAAGGCCCATACTACTGGCATCAAGTTTCTAATTAAACGTTTACATTTGAATTGTACATAATAACCATTTAAAGAAGAGGTTATTACAGTCAGGAGATACTTACTAGGGAACACAGTGTGTTACAGTAAGAAAAGAAACAAAAAAAAATGAACTAACCAACCAGAAGACATGGTAAATTTCATTTTGGTGTGAATAAGTTTCTTTAGTTACAATTCTCATTTGACACAAGTCTTCTAAAAATAGTGCTTTTGAGTGAATGATATTGAACTAACTTAGCCACAATATTGTTTGGATCTTAATCATTAAATTCTCAGGAATGAGAAATAAATGTATGACTATTTAAACAGATTTATACATATATCAAGTAGGCTCAAAGGTGTTTGCTTACTTGAACTCTGTATTTATCATTATAAATTGTTTTGTTGAAGTCATTTTTTCAAATTTTAATAAACTTTTTTAATGCAGTGTTTTGGATAACTATCAATGTATATATGAAATACTGAGGGAAATATAATGTTACATTGTGTTTCATTGATGTTTTAAGAATCAGGTGTAGGATGAAAGTAACTGCTTTTTTTGTTAATGAAGCCAATTTATCATGTAGATAATGGTAACACATAATTTATACTTTGGTATCTGATTGCTAAATTCTAATATTACTTACCCATTGACTTGGGTACTCTCATTGCCTTCACAGACAGAGGATCCAATCTCATTCTCTTAGGAGCACTTGTTCCCTGTGTGCCAGCTCTGAGGCTGTTGAGTGAAGCAGAGTTGCTATGGAAAAAAGAACACACAATAATTTATTGTAAACAATTTTATTCATTAAATGTGCCTTTTATTATTTTTTAAATAAAACAATAGCAAAATATATAGCAATGCTATAAATTCAATCAGAAACATGTATTAAAAATAATTTTCTGCTGAAGCCTTATTCTGTATTAAAAAGAAGTTCAATATTTAAAGTTTTTTCTGATGCTTGCTGAATTAGCCTAAGAGCCCCTAAGATATTAGGTACTAAATACAGCATTAATAAAGTTCTTTGGCTATACTGTTTGTTTATCCTGCTTCGTCTTCGGTTAATTTTGGGAGGATAATCAGCTCTGGGTTTGATTTGAGTTGTAATTTTGTGCAAACAGAGTTATAAATAAAAATATAGTGCTCAGATTTATAAAAAATATATTTTTATAAATACTACTAGCAGCTAAGGAGCTATATGAAGCTATGAAAGCAAATTAATCTTGTCAATGAATGTGGGAATGTATAGGAAGAAGAATAATGGATAAATAGTCTTAGACTGCATTCAAGTGTCATAATTTATAACTGTTAACAGATACACTGTTTCCTTCCCATATGGTAAAATGTGAACCAAGAATGGGAAAGTGCTCATTATGCTAGCATTGCTAGTGAAAAACTGAATGAAGAGAGAATGGTTTATTGTGTTAAATACAGAACACCGGTAAAAAAGGATATGAATGCAGACTACCCACCACTAGAAGACATAATACAACCATTAGCAATATGGCTATACTGAGAGCAGCAAACAGATAGAAATGGTTCCAGATAGGATTTGGTTAAAGCAGCAATAATACAGTTGAGTTAAACAGTAAGTTGGGTGAAATGAAAATGTAGTCACAGGAAGATCCATAGACTTCAAGTTACTAGTGATGGATTTCTATATTCTTGGTCAGATGCCAAGACATCATTTGTAGTCTGTCCTTTGTTACTCAATTTTTCTCTGTGATTTGTGATATATTTAAATGATCTCACATTCTTATTTTTAGTTGCAGCTTTAAATTGTCATCTTGTTTGTTTATTAAAATACGGTGTGATGGTGCTTACTTTAAAATGTGATCTATTAATGATAAATTGACTGGAATGCAAAAGTCACATTTGAAGTACTAAGCAGAAGACCTTTACTGCAACTACATTATCTACTGTCTGTCAGCTTTTCAGTTTTTATTTTAAGCATGGAAACATTAATTGCTACAGGTAACAAACAAGTAATGAGAATAATCATCTTAATGAAAAACCATGCATGGCTGTGTTGCCTCATTGTTATAGAGCCTGCAGTGCTTGATTCGACGAGTAACATCTACAGTACTTCTGCTTTAAGTACAGAAATAAAGAAACAGACTTACCATGACAATCTCCGTCTCCTCTGGGCTGCAGAGGTCATTGCCATATAGGAAGGCTTAACTAGCTTGATGGACGTTTCATTTAATAAGGCTGGCAAAGGTAACCTAAAAAGAGACAGTTAAATGATAGTATTACTTAAACAAATGACACAGGAAAAATAGTTATTTTTTTACAAAGTAAATGCCATAATAGGGTCAAGATAATATGACTAATGTGAAAAAAAATTACATAATAACTATACCTACAAATATACACACAGATTGTATATATACATATACAGTATATATATTATATATAATATACAGGGGTGCGGAAATCCAACGCCCGACTCGTCCAACACAGGTAAATTGACCGTCAGACAAGCGTGTTTTTCTGGTTTCAGTTGTCCGCGGACAAGTGCAATTTTCTGGAGAAAAATATTATATGTGCTGTGCAGGGCACATTTTACCACTACTTTCACATTTTAAACATTTGGGTACGTACTTTGTGCGGAAACAGTCTACTTAGGCATGTTCTTCATGTCTCAAATTGGTCTTCAATACTGTTTAGAAAATGACGGCTGATTTTTCAAAGGGGAAGCACTCTTACGGTCTTACATAAGTATTTTACCCTAACACATACATGCTTGGAGATGCGGTCATTTTTTTCATGCCGACATTACGATGTAATCTGATAATTTTTCATTATAATCAATAACTTTTATATATTACCAGTAACGGCGTACTGCACGATAACATGCAGTGAATACACTTGACTTGAGCATTCCTAGTTTTCATCCTCTTTCTCTGTACGTTTACCATTCATTTGCTCAGAGGTTGATGTGCTTGCTGCTTCCTGAGCAGCTCTTCTTTTCTCCGCTGCTTCTCTTCTTTCATTGGCATCTTTTCACGTTAAAACTGATTAAGTTAGTCTTTGTGTTGCAATTATTTAGTACATTTTCTTTAATTTTTCACTTAAACTGGCACTTAAGTCTTCAATCTGCCTCAAGAATGATTAGCGAAGGTGGTGGCGAATGAGAACGGCTCCCATATGCATGCGCCGCCCTGCTGCGCACTGCCGAGAGTTTATTCAACAATAAAATAAAAATAAAGAGTAATACAAATCATCACCCCGAAAGCGGATAGTAGACGTCACGTAGTATACTGTATGTGTACCAAATTTCAAATCAAAAGGTGAAATGGTTTGCAAGCTACAGGTGATTTAAAATCCTGGACAGACAAATGAACAGCCACGGTAGCGTATTATAGAAGAAGATTGATAAAATTCATTGTTTCTACATAAAAATGCAGTAATTTTACTTGCAATACAATTGTTTTCATCACATAACAAAGCTTGTTAGGCAGTTAATCTTTCCTGAAATTTGCGATTTCGTGTAGGTTGTGATATATTGAGGAGTTAAGAAATTTATTGCGGGACAACATCAATTTTGATGAGCTATCAATAGATCATTTTTGATTAGCGAATATTTCATATAAAACAAGTTGGTTTCGCGCTGTCAGTTCATTAAAAATAAAGAAGAAAACAGTCTAACGGTTTCCAAAGGTTATGAAATATCTATAAAAATCTTCACTGTAACTGTAGTATGTGAAACAGAACTAGTGTAGCTATAATGAAGGCATTGTTTATTAGTGAGTTAAAATGATAAGGGAATCTTTTATATAATGTTCTAGAGCAAGGTGGCAAAATACTACTCCCTGAAAGAACTTTTTTGAGTTTTAAAATGGAAGGCAGTTTTGGTATCAATAAAAGAGATCAGAAAAAATAAACTATTTTTCACTTTTGTTATTTGTTTATGGACAAGTGAATTTAACTGGCGGACAAATGGATTTTCTAAGTTTACTTGTCTGTGGACAAGTAGAAAAAAATTTGATTTCCACACCCCTGATATATAATATATATATATATATTCACGGCATTCGTAGTCTGAATCACAATCTGATTGTATGGGTGGTTACCTACCAGGTAACGCTTGTGGTTGGTCAGCAAAATTCTATGATCTGCTTCTCGCAACTGAAAGAGGGCACGTGGCGGATGTTAGCCGACTTGCTGACCAACCACAAGCATTACCTGGTAGGTAACCACCCATACAATCAGATTGTGATTCAGACTACGAATGCCGTGAATGTAATTACCCCGATCTACATGCTGTCAAATGAACGAACCACACGCCGTGGCGCAACGTTAGGGGCTTCGCCTCTAGCGCTGACATCCGAGGTTCAATTCCCGTAAGGGAGTGCAGTGAGTGTGTACGCCTGATGAGCCCAGAATTAGGGCGAAACACGTGTCGCGTACTCTTTGCATTATTTGACAGTAAACTATTTTCAACCATTCTATATATACAGGTGCTGGTCATAAAATTAGAATATCATGACAAGGTTGATTTATTTCAGTAATTCCATTCAAAAAGTGAAACTTGTATATTAGATTCATTCATTACACACAGACTGATGTATTTCAGATGTTTATTTCTTTTAATGTTGATGATTATAACTGACAACTAATGAAAGTCCCAAATTCAGCATCTCGGAAAATTAGAATATCAATTAAGACCAATGCAAAAAAAGGATTTTTAGAAATGTTGGCCAACTGAAAGGTATGAACATGAAAAGTATGAGCATGTACGGCACTCAATATTTAGTTGGGGCACCTTTGGCCTGGATTACTGCAGCAATGCGGCATGGCATGGAGTCGATCAGTCTGTGGCACTGCTCAGGTATTATGAGAGCCCATGTTGCTCTGATAGTGGCCTTCAGCTCTTCTGAATTGTTGGGTCTGGCGTATTGCATCTTCCTCTTCACAATACCCCATAGATTTTCTATGGGGTTAAGGTCAGGCGAGTTTGCTGGCCAATCAAGAACAGGGATACCATGGTCCTTCAACCAGGTACTGGTAGCTTTGGCACTGTGTGCAGGTGCCAGGTCCTGTTGGAAAATGAAATCTGCCTCTCCATAAAGTGTGTCAGCAGCAGGAAGCATGAAGTGCTCTAAAACTTCCTGGTAGATGGCTGTGTTGACCTTGGACCTCAGAAAACACAATGGACCAACACCAGCAGATGACATGGCACCCCAGACCATCACTGACTGTGGAAACTTTACACTGGACCTCACGCAACGTGGATTCTGTGCCTCTCCTCTCTTCCTCCAGACTCTGGGACCTTGATTTCCAAAGGAAATGCAAAATTTACTTTCATCAGAGAACATCACTTTGGACCACTCAGCAGCAATCCAAAGGCGAGACGCTTCTGACGCTGTCTCTTGTTCAAGAGTGGCTTGACACAAGGAATGCGACAGCTGAAACCCATGTCTTGCATACGTCTGTGCGTGGTGATTCTTGAAGCACTGACTCCAGCTGCAGTCCACTCTTTGTGAATCTCCCCCACATTTTTGAATGGGTTTTGTTTCACAATCCTCTCCAGGGTGCGGTTATCCCTATTGCTTGTACACTTTTTTCTATCACATCTTGTCCTTCCCTTCGCCTCTCTATTAATGTGCTTGGACACAGAGCTCTGTGCACAGCCAGCCTCTTTAGCAATGACCTTTTGTGTCTTGCCCTCCTTGTGCAAGGTGTCAATGGTCGTCTTTTGGACAACTGTCAAGTCAGCAGTCTTCCCCATGATTGTGTAGCCTACAGAACTAGACTGAGGGACCATTTAAAGGCTTTGGCAGGTGTTTTGAGTTAATTAGCTGATTAGAGTGTGGCACCAGGTGTCTTCAATATTGAACCTTTTCACAATATTCTAATTTTCCGAGAAACTGAATTTGGGACTTTCATTAGTTGTCAGTTATACTCATCAACATTAAAAGAAATAAACATTTGAAATACATGAGTCTGTGTGTAATGAATGAATCTAATATACAAGTTTCACTTTTTGAATGGAATTACTGAAATAAATCAACTTTGTCATGATATTCTAATTTTATGACCAGCACCTGTGTATATACATACAGTGGGAACAGAAAGTATTCAGACCCCCTTCAATTTTTCACTCTTTGTCATATTGCAGCCATTTGCTAAAATCATTGAAATTAATTTTTTCCCTCATTAACGTACACACAGCACCCCATATTGACAGACAAAAAAAAGAATTTTTGAAATTGTTGCAGATTTATTAAAAAAGAAAAACTGAAATATCACATGGTCCTAAGTATTCAGACCCTTTGCTCAGTATTTAGTAGAAGCACCCTTTTGAGCTAATACAGCCATGAGTCTTCTTGGGAAAGATGCAACAAGTTTTTCACACCTGGATTTGGGGATCCTTTGCCATTCCTCCTTGCAGATCCTCTCCAGTTCTGTCAGGTTGGATGGTAAACGTTGGTGGACAGCCATTTTTAAGTCTCTCCAGAGATGCTCAATTGGGTTTAAGTCAGGGCTCTGGCTGGGCCATTCAAGAACAGTCACAGAGTTGTTGTGAAGCCACTCCTTCGTTATTTTAGCTGTGTGCTTAGGGTCATTGTCTTGTTGGAAGGTAAACCTTCGGCCCAGTCTGAGGTCCTTAGCACTCTGGAGAAGGTTTTTGTCCAGGATATCCCTGTACTTGGCCGCATTCATCTTTCCCTCGATTGCAACCAGTCGTCCTGTCCCTGCAGCTGAAAAACACCCCCACATCATGATGCTGCCACTGCCATGCTTCACTGTGGGGACTGTATTGGACAAGTGATGAGCAGTGCCTGGTTGTCTCCACACATACCGCTTAGAATTAAGGCCAAAAAGTTCTATCTTGGTCTCATCAGACCAGAGAATCTTATTTCTCACCATCTCAGAGTCCTTCAGGTGTCTTTTAGCAAACTCCACGCGGGCTGTCATGTGTCTTGCACTGAGGTATGTGAATACTTAGGACCATGTGATATTTCAGTTTTTCTTTTTTAATAAATCTGCAACAATTTCAAAAATTCTTTTTTTTGTCTGTCAATATGGGGTGCTGTGTGTACATTAATGAGGGAAAAAATTAATTTAAATGATTTTAGCAAATGGCTGCAATATGACAAAGAGTGAAAAATTGAAGGGGGTCTGAATACTTTCCGTACCAACTGTATATTTTATATATTATATATATATATATATATACACACACACATACACATACATACATACATATATATATATTGTGGGAAATTGCCCGGACACAGACAGACGGACATCTTTTAAAGTCCAACACACACGTTTATTTACACAGTTCAAGTATTTAAGTGCACAACCCAGTAGCACAGCACCAATCACCCCCAAAGTCCAGGCCTCTTTCCACACTGCCTTTCCTCTATTCAGGCCGCCTCTTTCCTCCCCCAGACCTCATCCTCTTCCACCCGACTCCAGCCCTGAATGAAGGGAGGCGGCCCCTTTTATTATCCCCCAGATGCGCTCTAGGTGTGCTCCGGCAATCTTCCACCAACACACCCCCCAGTGTGGCGGAATTGCCGGCTGAATGCTCGGAAGCACTCCGGGTGTCCCTGCTACTCTTACGCCCAGCACTTCCTAGTGTGGCAGAAGTGCTGAGGTCCAGGGCTGCCAAGGCATCTGGGCACCCCCTGGCAGTGACCACGGGTGCAGAGCTTCAAAGCAACCAGGGCGGTCGCCCCCTCGTGGTCTGGAGGAGGCGTGAGCCCTCCTCTGGTCTTCTTGGGCGTCCCGGCTGGGTACCACCCCCAGCCGCGTGCCACAATATATACACACATACATTCACATATACAACACATTCCTCCTTCATATCTTAGTCAATTTACAATGCAGCAAGTTAACACCATATTATGTCCAAAACAATATGCAGTCACTTCATGGATATGATATGATACACAAATATTGTGTAAAATTGTGGCTGCAACAAAATGGCAAAAAAACTTATAAAGTTACTAAACTCACCTGTGTGAAACCTTGCTGTAGACCTTACTGATTTTTGGCTGAGGCAAGCATTTTTCTGTAGTCTGAAGCTTACTGGAACTAGGGCTCAGAGTAATGGTAGTGTTGGCAGTTGTGACAGAGTCATCTGATCTAACAGCAATGTTAGCTGGATCACTGTCCATTTCATTTTTTTTTTCATAGGAACTGCTTTTTCCCAAGTTCTCAGGCCTCTGAGTTTCTGTTCTAGGGCAGTTGACTAGGTGCGGGTGACAAACCTCAGGTGTGTATGGAAGAGGGCAAATACCATCCTCACTAAAGGAGTCATTGAACTGCAGTTTAATTGGAGCAAGAGGTTTACGAACTGGAGAAAAATCCATCTGTTTACTCCCTTCCAACTGTGGTAAAGAGTTACCAGTTCCAGCCAATAGAATGGTGTTCTGCTTGGATGCATCTTTAATTTCTGCTAAAGCAACAGTAAAAATGGTTGTTAAACACACAATAAGCAATGTTGGAAAACAATCAATACTTAAATTTAAAAACTCTGAACCCTTCAATTTTCTAAAAATCTTATCTAATCAGCAGACATAAATAAAATAATAAAATCTTATTTTGTGCAACCTGAACCTTGCCTTACCTAAGAACACAAATAGTCTTTGACAAGTAAGGGGAGAATATTTAAGCCATCAAAAATGGTAGGTAGCTAAAAGCTAAATTGATCAAATATGCGATTTCAAATACAAAAACCTGTCAAAACATTACCTTTAACAACATAACATCTAAGCCTGCTCCAGTAGACTGTTAACCACTTCACCACGGTGACATGTTTTTTACTCATGCAAACCTGGACTTACCAGTGTGGATGTTTTGTTTTTTTTTTGGTTTCTTGAATATGAATAACAACATTGTGCATGGGTAACATGTACTGTAACCAAGTAACAGCAAAAAAACACTTCAATAATACAAAACAGAACTATCACCAACTCTATCTGGATGGACTAATGGGGTCAAATGAATGTGTGCCCACGATTCACATACTTTATACAGGCCAGAAAGTCATTTAAATAAATCTATATTCTTCTGAGAAGTAATTGAACAATTATTGCACTTAGTTAGTTACAGTGTTTTTAGCATAACTGATTTTGGAAAAAAGGCACTACTCTATTACTTAACTTAACATACCATAGGCAAGAACAGAGTGATACTGAAGATGGATATTATTTCAAAGCCAAATACACCTTCTGTAGTTTAGACTTACCTTGATTTCATGCTACAACCCAATGTCACATTAAATGACTTCTAGTTGTAAAGAATTTCAAACTTGATGACTGCAGTAGATTTTGTCACCAGTGTATGTCAGATTACACAACCAGGTTTCACAGGGTATATCAAATTAGACAACTGCATGACAACTTTCCAGCACAGTTTCACATTTATAAAGCATTTCAAACTTGTTCTTTTTTCTAACACCCAAGAGTGTTCAACCTGAGTGAGCGGCTGTGTGAAGCCTGTGTCCAAAGCACTGGAGTCTTGTCCAATTGTTAATTTTTACAGCCTTCTTGATGTTGGCCCCACTGTCCGTTGTATTGGCCACTTGCCTCTGCTCTACAAGCCCCCAGGAATCGAGTGCCTCCAGCAAGCCTGCAGCAAGTAATTCACCAGTGTGGTAGTTTGGAAAATAGCTTGTTTGGAGGCAATAACTTTTCAATAGCCAGTTAATGTTCCCACCAGTGCTGAAAGCTCTTTCAGATGGAGAACTGGTAGCAGGGATACACAAATATCGTCGGGCTAGCTTGGCAACTCGGGGGAAATTTGCTTGGTAGCATTTCCATCACTCCAAAGGGTCTGCATCACTGTCAACCTCTGTGGTCTGCAGGAGGTTCTCAGCTCCATTTTAATGCTTTTCTCATCTGACAGTCTAACACTGCTGGAGCCCATGCTGCCTGTCCTCTGCTTTTTGAAAAAGCTGGACAAAGACTTTTTTCTTTTTTCCTCAGGAGGAAGAACAGGCTCTGCTGCTACACCAGAAGCCACTGAGAGTGCCGACATGCCAGTGCTGGCTTCATGTTGATCCTTTAGTGATTTTATTCCTTCTTCTGCTCTGGATATAATGTGTTCAACCTTTTCATTCTTTATGTAGCATGTTCTGAATCGTGGGTCAAGAAGAGATGTGACCATCCATGAGGTCATCCAAGGCAGGATCTGAATATTTCTCATTCAAGTAGGCTAAAATGTTTTTCTTCACATCCTTGGTCAGTTGCGGATCATTCTCTTCCTCAGCAAGAATGCTTGTGTTGAAGAGATGGAGTACGGGCTTGAGGTAGGAGATGCTGACATAGTGTTCTCCTGACAAGGCATCTGTGAAGTCCTGGAGTGGGCTCAACACCTTGTTCACAGCCTCCAGCACATCCACATTCTGCCAGCTGAGCACCAAGTGCCTTAATTTTCTGTCAGCTTTTAGAACCTGACTAATGGCTCTCTCCTGCTCAAGTACTCTTTGTATCATCTTTTGACGTGTCCCCCACCTGGTAGGCATCTCAGTCATGAGCATGTGCTTTGGCAGGCCCAGTTCATCCTGAGCAATGCCCAGGTACCTCCTTTTCTTCCAAGAGTACGAGAAGACAGAATTTTTTTGCAGACACCAACTGCACGTTGTATGCGTTCATCTTTCACACCTGTCTCTGTTAAAACAAACAATTCTATTTGCTTGCTAATCCAAATGTTAATTAATTTCTTGATAGCCCCAAATACTCATTTATAAAATCCTTTACATATTTCCACAGACCCACACAAAGTAAGTTAAATGTAAATTTCATAATGAGAGCTAAATATTTTTTCCAAAAAACTCAGTTTTCTGAAAAGCGCACAAAGCAATGGTTTCACACATAAATCAACATAAAACGACTGTTTTATTCCTGTCATGCCTGCTGCCGGTGCCTGTTTGCAATTTCCAGCTGTGCAGGGGGTGGCTCGACAGCCAGCAGGAATGCACTGTGGACTCGGACTGGCTGCCTGGCTGTCTTTGTGAGACAGATGCGCAGAGGTGACCGTTGCAGTGAGACGCAATCTGGTTTGTACCTCATGGCATCGTAAGTGTCGGTCATCCCAGGCGAACGTTGCCATGGGTGCATCAGCTACAGGAACGTGTTCAGCACCACAATCAGCTGGGGTCCGATCAGCTGATCCCGGTACCTCACTTTCATTTTCGATCTCCAGATCACTTGCATCAAAATCGGAGTCTCAAACGATAGCTAACTAGACTGAGGCATCTCACAACGTGGGAGTTTCCGACAACGTATCGTACTGCATCGCTCGGCCCACAGAAAAGTTTGTTTGCCGCTCCAACTTGAAAATGAATATTTTACACAATTTTATATAAATTATCGTCTCGCTTTCAACATCATAACTTCGAAAAATCTAAGTTGAACCATCGTAAGTAGGGGACTACCTGTACTGACTGATAATAGAGATAACAGAAAACTGATTACACACACATTCATTATACATTTCTTATTGTTAGTGTCTCAGCCAGGTTGAAGCCTTATTTTTTTTTTGAAGTGACTGTTGAATCCGACTGAGGGAAGATGGAGTACAGCGCCGAGGAATGACAGCAGAGGCATGATAGATGCGGTAAGGGGTGCGACACCCAGGACGGGAGAAGGGGGGAGAGTGGTGAGTTGGAGAAGGAGCTGGAAGGTTGTGTGGTGGGGTTACAAAGTCGGCTTGTTTATTTCTTGACTGTTCAAATAAACTTTTGCGAAACTTTACCACGTCTGGTTTTTTTTTTCTTCTCGAACCTGACGCGGAAGTCGCTACATTATTACTATGGTATGTTTTTACTACCATTACTTAAAATAGTTTATTTTAATAACTATTACATACCTATGGCTGTGTGAAGCCTGTGTCCAAAGCACTAGAGTCTTGTCCAATTGTTAATTTTGACAGCCTTCTTGATGCTGGCCCCACTGTCCGTTGTGATGGCCACTTGCCTCTGCAAGCCCCCAGGAATCGAGTGCCTCCAGCAAGCCTGCAGCAAGTAATTCACCAGTGTGGTCGTTTGGAAAATAGCTTGTTTGGAGGCAATAACTTTTCAATAGCCAGTCATCATTTATAAAATAAATCGTCAGGCTCAGATATGGCTCCATAGTGGGACTTGACCACACATCTGCTGTTGTTGAATAGTCGGGGACTGTAGCCACCTCTGCTTGTAATTTCCCTCTGTGTTCTCGGTAGAAGTCGGGGATCGCCGTTTGGCTAAAGTACTTGCGACTTGGGATCACATATCTGGGATCCTGTGTCTTGATCATAGCCGTGAATCCGTCTTTCTCCACAGTACTTAATGGAATCATGTCTTTGGCTATATGGACTGTAATGGCGTTTGTTATATCGATCCACCGCTTGCTTTTTTTAGTTGTAGGCAGTACCTCTAGCAAACGCATCTACAAATGACATCTGACTCGAATGTCCTCTAGGTTTTTCAGTTTTACCTGAGGACGTGGAGGGTGCCAATCTTAGTTCCTTGCATTCATGGTACTCCAATGCATGTTTGCGGCTAAGGTGGTGCAGCAAATTGCTCGTGTTGCCGCCTCTGGCAACAACTTTAGCTCGGCAGCATTTACAATAAATAGTTGTTTGGTCCACATCTGACTTTTTAAAGCCAAAGTATCTCCAGACAACAGACACGGCTCCTTTCTTCGGCAAAAGTTCTTCTGTGTCATCATATTTAACTTTATCATCTGCTACAGCTTTAGTTTTACAATGTTCACCATCCATTTTCTCTGCGCAATACCTCCACTAACGCATGCATGTTTAGCAGTGAAAAAGGTCCCCCCCTTAAACAGTTTCCCGCTGCGCCACGTTCCGAACATTGCTTAGCCTATTTAAACCGGTGTCGCGTTATGAGAAAAATCCATATCATAACAAAAATAAAAAACGGTTTTTGGTATGAACCGGTATACCGCCCAGCACTACAAGAGAGGAAACAAAACCTGGACGGGGCACCAGTCCATTACAGGGCTCAATATTTCACACATTGATACAGGATGACAAAGTAACTAATTCAGTAGCTGAAGCTGTACAAAGAATGTTAAAAGTAATACAACTTGTAATGGTTCATATCTGATTACTGTTCTAAGGTCTTAACTTTTTGTTTATTACACATCTGACATCAATACAAGGATATGGACTGGAAATACAATATATAGGAATATATTTGAATTCCACAATGCAAAGCTCTGCACTGCCTTACAATTTCAGAAATGTATTCCTCACTAGGTACCTGTAGAATTTATCTGATTGAATATCTTTTAGTTATCATCAAACATAATTATTGTGCAGTTTTGGTTGTCAGACATATATTAAATGGCATCATGAGTGGTACCGTGCTCTGGCTATTACCTACTTTGTCTGTATTTTTGTTCCAAAGGTTTTTGAGTTTGAAGATCAAAAAAGCATGTGGTAATTTAATGTAGTTTATATTTCATAACACACTCAATTATCAATGTACTATAATAAAACAAGATAATTAGTTCTTAACCCTTTCTTATTTGGTCAGTCTTTTCTAATGTGGCTACCTCTGCCCTACATCACATTCCTTATCATGTCATTCAACTAGTGCCAAGTAGAGGCCTGGCCTTCCCAAAAAAAGTAAGCCCTTTTTATCAATTTAAAATACCAACACTCTAAACACAGCAAATATTTGAGTACTTTTTCACTACAAATCAAGCAGCAGATAAACACAATTATCATATTTATCAGACCCTCTATCCAAAATTACTGTGAAATCTCCCAAAACATATGAACACATAATATGGCTAAACCAGTGATTCTTGACCCTTATCTTAATACAAGTCCTTTCAGCATACAGCTAGCTCTACTGCACATAACTCATTTAAGGATAAGTTTGGTGTTTTTCAAGTCAAACTGGTTTCTTCACAAATATGATATATATGCATTTGCCATGATAAAATGTGTTCTAAAGTTAAGCATCTATACTAATAAAAGGCAAAGCCCTCACTGACCTCACTCACTCACTCACTCATCACTAATTCTCCAACTTCCCATGTAGGTGGAAGGCTGAACAGACTCATTCCTTACAGCTTACTTACAAAAGTTAGGCAGGTTTCATTTCGAAATTCAAAGCGTAACGGTCATAACTGGAACCTCTTTTCTGTCCATATACTGTAATGGACTGCAGCTCGCTGGCTGTGGGAGGCGGGGTTGCGTATCGTGTCATCACGCCTCCCACGTAATCACGTGAACTGACTGTAAACGCAGTACATAGAAAACAAGGAAGAGCCCCAAAGAGCACTGAAGAAAACATTCATTACACAATTGAGAAGGCAGCGAAACAATAAGAAGCGAGCGAGTGACGCATACAAGCATATTCATAAGTGCAGCTAAGGCAGAAACAAAGCACGGTGTAAACCGTAAGTTTAAATTAAGTTTGGCAAGATTGCTTTTCTCCTGTACAACTATACGTTGCATTCTCAACAGTAAGCTTGCACGACTTGGTCATATTACAACCGGAGTGCTGAACTGACAACATGGTATACAAAGACAACTATAACTATAACAATCGTAATAAACGAACAATAAAACAATACAGAACCGCTAAGCAAGGAGAAAGGACGGCCTTATATGGCGTTCGTTTATAAAACAACGGACAGGCTGTGTAAAGGCAGCTTCACAAAAAAACAGATCCTTAACAAATTGTTATTAGTATAATTTCCCTCAATTTAAAAAGGTTTTCTTTTCTTCTTAATTAAAATTTAAAAGCAATACTTCACCGCTGCAAAGCCCCTCTAGCACTGACGTCAGAGGTTCGATTCCCGTAAGAGAGTGCAGTGAGTGTGTACGCCTGATGAGCCAAGAATTAGGGCGAAACACGTGTCGCGTACTCTTTGCATTATTTGACAGTAAACTATTTTCAACCATTCTATGATCTGCTTCTCACAACTGAAGGCACCGTGGCTGATGTTAGCTGACTTGCTGGCCAACCATAAGCGTTACCTGGTAGGTAACCACCCATACAATCAGATTGTGATTCAGACTACGAATGCCGTGAATGTAATTACCCCGATCTACATGCTGTCAAATAAACGAACCACACGCCATGGCACAATGTTAGGGGCTTCGCCTCTAGCGCTGACGTCCGAGGTTCGATTCCCGTAAGGGAGTGCAGTGAGTGTGTACGCCTGATGAGCCAAGAATTAGGGCGAAACACGTGTCGTGTACTCTTTGTATTATTTGACAGTAAACTATTTTCAACCATTCTATGATCTCTTCTCACAACTGAAGGCACCGTGGCTGATGTTAGCTGACTTGCTGGCCAACCATAAGCGTTACCTGGTAGGTAACCACCCATACAATCAGATTGTGATTCAGACTAAGAATGCCGTGAATATATATGTGCATATGTATATATATGTATATACTGTATATATGTAGATATGTATATATGTATATGTATATATATGTACATATGTATATATATATATATATATGTAGATGTGTAAATTTGTATATGTATATATATGTATATGTGGATGTGTATATGTATGTATATATATATATGTATATATATGTATATATATATATATATATATATATATATATATATATATATATATATATATATATATATATATATATATATATGTAGATATGTGTATATATGTATATGTATGTATATATATGTTTACATAACCTCTTTAACACACTACTTGTCCGCTGCGAAACGTGGGTATTTTGCTAGTTTTAAATAAATTGCAAAAGCACTTTACAATGGAGACTTATGGGGCAGAAAATAAAAACCATCAACCAAACAACCTCAGAGCCACACAGCCTTTTTTTCCATTAATATACCCTTTAGAACACTACATTTTGTGAGGCAACAAAAAAATATCCATCTAAGTTGACAAGAATCACAGAGAAAACAAAGATTCTAGCCCACCATGCACGGCAAAAATCATTACTATTGCTTTGGTTACATGCATCAAGAACAAGATTAATATGTATATGCAGTACATTTTCATATAAAAGGTGTAGCTGAAAGTGTTGTACAAGAAGTTAGTAGAGTTCAAAGTATAAAAAACAACACATATAAGCAAATAAAAACAAACAAAAACAGACTGCCCTAATGGAATTAAGCACAAAATAAAGTAATATTATGTACATGCAGTTTTAAAGTCTCTACTAAATGTCATGGTAAGTCCTTGGCTAATATTTCACTATGTACTATAAAATGGGTTAATACACTTTCAGGACCGAATAAACAAAACTTTTTATTTTTTTTAATAAATGTGTATGTTATTTTTTTTTACTTATTTATACATTTTATTCTTTTTTTTAGCTGTACACAAGATAACCTTCTCTGTCTGGGAGACAAGGATTATTGTTTTACTAAGATAAGGCAACATTCTTTAATTGAGCAAGAATAATTCCACTGTTAGTATCATTAAAAAAATCTTTAAATTATTTATTATATCCACTTTTTATTTTTTATCTTGTTCTATGATAGTACTGTAATTTTTACATGATATTGGTTTGACTGGAGGTAGAGTCCCTGAAGTTTATAAAAAATATTGTTTGTGTATGTTTGTGCCTTTGCTGTATAAGGCAAAAAGATTTATTATATAATATTTGTCAACTTCTACAGTTTGTTCTTCAGCTTTTTATACTTCAGAGTGTTTCCAAGAAAGAGGAGTTTTTCCCAAAACATGTCAGATTTGTAATCACTGCACTCTTCAGTTTTAGATAGCTTACATAGATACACATACAGTATATTAACTATTCTCTTTTGGGGTAATTTTCACAATTATTTCAATCTCTGCGCACTCTTCATATGGTGGTGCATTGTTTTTTAGATCTTATTTCAATTTGAAGAATTTGCCTTATAGTTTTACAGAGCTTAATTTCTGGCTCTATTTTATTTTTTAATTTGATTTCCTGTCATTTATCAAAAATATTTTTTGTTGTCATTCTGATTTAATGTTTTGTTTGTTTGCTTACATGTATATCCATTTCCTGGTGCAATTGAAATGCTATATTCACATTATAACATAATTGTGTTTTTGTTTCTGGAAAACAGTGTAAACATGTAATGTTCTTTCTTAAACTATTTTGTATTCTAAATGAACATTTGGGATGGGAAATGTAGAGAATTCTGAGGTTAATCAATCACCTCCTTAAAAATAAACAATTTACAATGTTATCATCAGGGGAGGAACATCACCATTTTAACTGAATGACTCAACACTACTGATCTTCATTTATGTAATTTTCATGTTGGCCACAAGGAGTGCTCAGTCTTGAAAGTATACGAGTACCTCTGCTTAATAAATAGGAGCAAAGATGGACAAATTGGTGGCCAATAAGAAATCAGCCTCGCCAATTTGGTTTCAAAGCAAAAGAGTGTGATGTGCATTGTTATTTGAGCGTATACCCCCCAGATTAGGCAGTGCTGCTGGTACAAGTGCTAAACACACACTCACTCACCAAGTATTCGTCTTTTTAATTTATAAAAAAAATAAAACAAAAACGTCAGTGCAAGAAAAGCACAATGTACCAAAACTATTTCATGTTAATTATGTGAATAAATGTTATAAAAATATGATTATTTTACCCATTCTTTCCAAAAAGTATTACTTTAAAGGGTAACACACTGTAATTTTCTTGCTAAGCCACATAGCGTCAGCCTTCAAACGTCTCCCACACGGCAAACTTACTGGTACAGAAGAAAATCAGTTATAGCCTGTAGTTAAATTAAGTGCTAACCCTTATAGTTGTAATATTATTTGGGGGAATGTAATGGACATGAGTGACCCATCAGTAGCAACACCTCATTGAGGAAACCCCAAACCTAGCCATGACAATCCCACACTCCACCCCTCAACAATCAAAGCCACCCACAATTTCAGAGTAGTTTTCTTATGGGTGACTGATGTAAATCTCCAGCAGAGCTGACAGTACCACACTCTTCCAATCTGCATTCCCTTGCTGATGGTTGGCTTGCAGCTAAAGCCAGTGATAGTGGCAAAACACTAACAACACTGTAACAAGCTTTTTGATGAGCACGCATTTTCTTTTTAGTAGGGACAGCAGTCTTCCACAAATACAGAAAAATATGGTGATGAATCCATTCAGAGGATGGAGTTACTGAAGTTTGAACTTTAACTTTATTGCCAGGCAACATAGTTGCTAGGAATATCTCTTGGTGTTGCATCCATACACATATGGTACATATAATTAAACAACATACTGTACAATACGTGAAACCATCACAACATATAGAAAATAAAAACATATATAAAATAATATAGTAAAATAGATTTTCACTTCTTCCCATTAATATATTAAGTAAGTCCTATATAAAACAAATATAAAATTACACTGAATGGAGGAGAACAGAAATCAGGAAGAGACAGATGAATCAGAGACGGTGTTTAACCATAAAGACTGCAGTAGGAAAGAAAATGTTTCTATGTGTAATACTTCTTGCCTTTAGTGACTGGAAACATTTCCTTTATGGTCATAACTGAACAAAATGGCTGAGTGCAATCTTTGCTTATAATCCCGTCTCATTTCCTGGCTTATATACAAGACCTCACTGGAGTCCAGTTTCAGTTGCACAACCTTTTCCTCTGTCTGAATAGCACACTGCAGTTTATGTTTGGATTAAGCGGATGCATTGCCATACCAGGTTGTTACAGAGAAAGTAAGGATGCTTTCAATGATGGCTCTATAAAATACAGTAGTACCAGCACTGATTGGGATAGGTTAAACTTTTAAAGTTAACATAATAAAACATCTGCTGCTGTACTTTTTTTTTTTTGATAAGACCAGTTACATTTTCATCTCAGTTTAGATTATGAGTGATAGGTGTGCCAAGAAATTTAAATGATTCTACCTTGTTGAGAGTGACATCATTTGTAACTAGGGGTGTATCAGGAGAGGCTTGTCTTTGAAAATGATCAAGCAGGCTTTTATTCCACCAGTGTTGTTCCGTTCATGTATCTTGACTGATGCTGCCACACCTGCAGTTTTGACACAGCTCACTAGCAGCATTATTGAAAATCCTCTACCTTGTCCGTCTTCTCTTAATATGCTGTAAATTACATTCACCATGTGCGTTCATTATCAATAAAAATGCATAAAGTGTTCAACGTTCTTGCACAGCTATCATGTTGAAACCCTCTGCAAGGAAAGTTGTCACACTGCTAATTTGCATCATGTGAGGGAAGGGGTAGTCTAATTTGAATCTGTCTGCTAAAGATACATTTAAAGTGTCTAGTCTAAATGCAATGTGTGTACGCTGTACACTGTTTACGTCAGGGCTTAACGATGATTTGGGACCACAATGTCTGCACATTTAAACAGAAGAAATCGAAATTGTGGCAGCATTTTAATACAAATGACAAAAACCACACCAACAGCAGGATACATTAAGCCCAATAATATGTAAATGTCATAGCACGCCTAAAAAGATTAAACGCTTATTGAAACATGGTGTTAATTTGTGACAATGAACACAGTTCACAGGTTTCATTGTCCACTGTGAGCATTTTTAAGAAATACTTTACTCTTATAATGAATCAGTGAAAGAAGCTAGGTGGTCTTATTTTACTAATCTCATTACTCCTAGTAAAAATATCGCCAAGGTATTATTTAATACTACTGTATTCACAAAATTCTTACACCTTTCCCTCAGCATGTTTTGCTTCACTCAGATGATGACTTCAATATATATCTTAACCATTTTGTGAATAAGGTGATGGACTGGAATTCCAAAATCTCCTTAAGTTTCTCTCCATATCAGGATGTCACTCAGTGCCCAGTCTTTTACTTCACTCTCTCAGATTTCACTTAATCTATTTACAGCAGATGGCAGAATGAAACCTGTATCATCCTCTTTAGAGATATTACCTCCTTCTGTTTTACTTGGGCCCTTCCCCAGCATCGGTACATCTTTGTTGTCTATAATCAATGGCTCTATGAAGCAAGAGTATGTTCCCTTCTATTTTAAATGCATGGAGGTAATTCCTTTAACGAAGAAACCTAACCTCAATTCTAGCCCTGTCTGCAATTATCAGCCAATTTCAAACTTACCGTTTATTAGTAAAAATATTACACATTTAAATCTCTATTACACAATTTACAGATTTTTAATCCTTTACATTCTGGTTTTCAAAAACAGCACTTTAGTGCAACTGCTCTTTTAAAGGTCTATAATGATCTCCTTCGACAGGCGGATCGGTGCGGCATCCGCAGTAATGCGGGCGTTGCATCGGTCTGTCGTGGTGAAAAAGGAGCTGAGCCGCAAGGCGAAGCTCTCAATTTACCAGTCGATCTATGTTCCTACCCTCACCTATGGTCATGAGCTATGGGTAGTGACCGAAAGAACGAGATCGCGAATACAAGCGGCTGAAATGAGTTTCCTCCGCAGGGTGTCTGGGCTTTCCCTTAAAGATAGGGTGAGAAGCTCAGTCATCCGGGAGGGGCTCAGAGTAGAGCCACTGCTCCTCCGCATCGAGAGGAGTCAGATGAGGTGGCTCGGGCATCTGATCAGGATGCCTCCTGGACGCCTCCCTGGTGAGGTGTTCCAGGCACGTCCACCCGGGAGGAGGCCCCGGGGAAGACCCAGGACACGCTGGAGGGACTATGTCTCTCGACTGGCCTGGGAACGCCTTGGGATTCTCCCGGAAGAGCTAGAAGAAGTGGCCAGGGAGAGGGAAGTCTGGGCATCTCTGCTCAAGCTGCTGCCCCCCGCGACCCGACCTCGGATAAGCGGGAGACAATGGATGGATGGATGGATGGATAATGATCTCCTAATGGCTTCTGATGCTGGGAATTGTTCCATACTAGTTTTATTGGACCTTGGTGCAGCCTTTGATACTATGAATCATAACATCTTACTTAATAGGCTTAGACACTTGGCTGGTATTCCCAACCCTGCCTTAAGTCTGGTTTTCATCCTACTTATCAAATAGGAGTTTTTCTCTTAGTACAAGTAAATTTTCTTCTGCTACTGCTTCTCTAAACTGTGGGGTTGCCCAAAGCTCAAACATTGGTCCATTATTAATTTAATTTTAGATCCTTCCTGATCTTTTCTGTAGTTTTTTTGAAATTTTTTGGGTATGATGACAAACTCCTACATGAAGCAGTCAATGCCATCTCTGTCATTTATGTAGTCATTTCTGATCCCATGTTAATTACTTGTAAATATTATAGGCCTCCTGCAGTAATAATTATCATATATTTCCCTAATATTGTATCTGTTTCAAATAGTGCTAAAAATGTACTAATCATTAAAAATGAAGCTCTGTAATGCATAACCACATTTGCAAGCTTTGGACAGAAAGGAATAAAACAGTGGTGCACCACTGCATAGCACAAAGCAGGAGAATCATTAATGTAATGCTTTAGTAAAACATTACAGACACAAGTCTGAAAATTGCACTTTTCAATATCTCTTAGGGCAGGTACAACATTTTTTTTAGATTTTAGGCAATTTGTAATAAATAAATAAAGACCAATTTAGGACAAGGAAAGCAAAAAAATAAACCTTTCAAAACATCATGGTGCGTAGAGCACACATTTCCATTCATTTTAATATGGGATTGGTAGCACAATTTCAATTAATGTTTAGGGGTGCTGTAAAAGTTATTTATTTTATATAATCAACCATTAATGAATCAAACCAATAGCTGAGCATCATTAACACATCAACACTGATAAAATCTTTTCAACTCTCAATGTGCCTCTTCTGCTATATCAGTGTTTCCAAGCTGCCTGCTGTTATTTTCACATTAATAATTTTAGTAAAATAAATTTATTTAAAACTGCACTTACAAGTGACAGGTTCATGGTTCGCAGAGTATTTGACTTTTAAGTGTATTAGACCAAGGATCAATTCTTTAAATTATCAGCGACTTATTTGAAACATGCTTTTTTTGACTGGATTAATATATTGCTTACTGCTTAGGTTTTAAATTTTTTTTTAAAAGGATACTGAATATATGATCCCATTTTTCCACAAACAAATTTCTGTCTAAAGTATTATGAGTGTTAAACTGTTCATCACTAGTAAAAGGGATATGATTCTTTCCGTTATATGGACATTAAACAAAAGTTATTTGACAAAATTAACAAAATATGACTAAAATCTAACTAAAACACTGAGTGCCTATCCAAATGATATCTTGCGTCACGGCAGACTAAAACTGGCTTTTCTCCTCCCAGGAATGGTCACAAAGTCTTTCTTGGGAGCTCAACAGATTATAACTGTTACAGTTGCTGGGATGCTCTTTGGGGCAGTCTCACCATATTACCATACCACTTCAATTAACCCACCTCAGTCTGAATGATTAGTATGCTTCCCGGCTGTCCATCCACTCATTGATGCCATGTAACTCAGAGCAAAGCAAGAATTTTATGTTTTTAAACTAACCAAAGAAAATGATGGCAAATTAAAACCTTTCTATTCAGGTGAGGGCCATCACACACATTTTATAAATACAAAGATGTAAACTGCCACACCTTGAGCTTCAGTTGTACCTTGACAAACACTTGCTTGTAGTCCTATGCCAAATGTAAGTGAATCAGACTAGCTGCTAACTAATTCTTCTGTTAATATATAGATTCAAAATACATTTGTCCTGAAACCTCAACATCAGCGCAATACCTCCCACGAGACATTGCAGGGCCTGCTGAAATAAGCCAACTCAATCTCCACTAAACATATTAATTTTAATTTGAAGCCTTGTTTAAGTAAAGACTTCTACTTCTTTTGATTAAAGAACAACTAAGATGACTCAAAGAAATGTCTTTTCTGCCAGGTTAAAGTAAATCCTAAATGTAGTCTACATAAATAGTTATACACTAGGTTGTGTTTTTCATTTAAAATGTACACAATTAAACTGGCCTTGAAATATCTATTTTTTGGGGCTTTTAAACATTTGCTATAAAACAAAAGGAGATTCATTCAAGGTTTTATTTATGAGTTTAATCATTGTTCCTATTGCTCACACTTCCCTGCCCTTCTTGGTCTTTTCATTGAAAAAAAAATATGAATCGGTACTTTACATGAATGGACAATGATAGTCTGTCACTAGCTTGGCAACAGTCTGAAAACTAAAATATTAATTTATGACCATGTGGTTCTTAGAATAGCTACAGCTGTCTGTTTTATAAACGTTAAAATGTCAGGGACACTTTCGAACAACCAGAACAAAAGCAGCTGAAGCCCATTGTAAAGGACTAAGTATGTTAGATGTAGAGTTTCCCATCTCTTATCAAAGCATCATTTGAAAAGGTGCTTTACAAAAAATGCTGCTGATAATGAACCAAAAATCTTTTAATCTTGATACATGTCCCACGTCCCAAAATATAGGCTAAGGAAATTTGGTGGAGGGAAAAAAAAAAAGAATTTAAGGAAAATCTAACAGGCATTTATTTATATGCATAAAATATACTTAAAATATGTTAAGCTTTTCTCCTAAATCTCAAATGTATAATAAATCTAAACCTCCAAAGATGCATTGACTGTTTGTTTGAGGCGACAGGAAAGTGTAACCATTTAAAATAAATGTAGTTCATACAAAACTAATGCTAAAACACAAAACTAAAAATGCATATGCAAATGCATCCTTATTTTAGTCAGTCAGTCCGTCAGTCATTGTCCAACCCGCTATATCCTAACACAGGGTCACGGGGGTCTGGTGGAGCCAATCCCAGCCAACACAGGGCACAAGGCAGGAACAAATCCTGGGCAGGGCGCCAGCCCACCGCAGCATCCTTATTTTATCAACTGAAAAATTAGAAAATTAAATTGTGAAGTACAAGCAAAAAAAAAAAAAAAAAAAAAAAAAAGACTAATTTTTTTTAATTAAATTTAAAATGTTTGCACTTGGCCAATTTGATTGAATTTAAAGTTTGTCAAATACTTTTCCCACCAGTTGCATCAATTATTTTGGCATTAGATTAAATCTGGAGCTGTTTAAAATCATAGTGCATGTTACCACATTAAGAAAATATTTCTTAAATTTTGTTTAAAAACATATTTTAACAGGTAAAACTGCAACTTTCCATCCACCTTTTAAATTTTCCTAAACCATTAGTATCAGGTGAGGTATCTTCATTAGTTCTATTATCAAAAAGGCATCTAATATGCATAATCAATTGCATAAAATGTTTTGGGTACACTTGTTCAAGTCTTCTTGGTACTCCAAAATGCATATTTAACTTCTATTATGAATGACAGAAATTCAATGTAATTTTTGCATATATTCTGTACTAAACTGATCTGCATGGCATGGTTTTCTAGTAATTGCAGAATTTCCCAATTTATTACTTGAGAAAACAACATTGCAACTGGGGAAAAAATTGCATGCATAATGTTACTGTCACCCCTTTATTTTCAAAAAGGAATTAAGTAGCTACTGTAGGTGTGTACAGCACCAAATAATACTTTTTTCAATTCAGATTCAACAATATAACCAAAGAATGTGATATTCCTTAAGGATGTCAACCACAAAAGAACCGTGCAATCATCACTGAGACCAGTCAAAGGAAAACTTCATATTTGTGCTTTCTTATTCTTCAATGGTGTACAATTATCTAGTTATTTCAATAAGCTCTTTTTCTGTTGTGCATGAAAATCTTTAATTTCTGTATTTCCAGAATTCACAGAACTGTCCTTTCAGACATCTTACCTAAATCAACACTATGATCAAATTTTCAGGTTATGCAAGCTTCAAATTCTTTTATGCATTTACTCAAACAATGGAAAAGTTAGTGTGCTGCAGATGATATTGCAATTCTACATTAAAAATTATTTAAAAATTATACAAATAAGTATGCAAATTTGTTTTTTATTGTGCCTTTAACTTAAAGGTAACTAAAACCACACATTATAACACACAAATACATAGTTTTATAAAAATTATAGGATTTAATGCTAATATAACACATCCACATGTTGTTTCAATTTCTCCAAAGATCTAGAGAAAAAGTTTCTTATACAAGGCTGAAGATGACACTGTCTTTATTTCATCTTAAGAATAATGTAAATGCTAAGTCACCCGAGGCAAATTCGTAAGGACGACTATATAAACCACTGCAGAACTTTAATATTAATTTTAAGTTACACACAGGAAAAAATGTAACAAATCAAAAGTTACAGATTTAGAAAGAACATTGAAATCTCTCCATTGCAATTGCCACTTGGTGTTTTTTTTTAATTCTTAGAAAGTTAACAAGAGCTAATATTTCGAAAATTAAAATGTACTTTAGTGTTCAATTTTGCTTAAAAGAAAATGTTTTGTCCTTAATAGCAGTGCATAGTGCAGAAAAATCATCCACAAGAGAGACCTACAGTTCCAGTGACAAAGTACACAACTGTGTCTATGTTATATTTAAACCTTTAGCGGAGGTCTAAAGAAGAATGAAAACGAAACTGCCTAAATCTCTTCAGGGAAAGATATGAAAGCTTGTAAATGAAATATGGATTTCTAAATCAGTAGTAATGAGGCCAGTCACTGAACAGGTGGTCAGTGTTTTCTTCAGCACATGTTGGAAAACCCTGCTTTCTGTAGAACATCTTGAACACATTAAAAACTGGGACCTCACTTAGACAAATCACACAACTGCTAGAAACAGACTGATGAACTGGAAAGTGAGATCCTTTCAAGGGAAAAAAAAGTCTACATAGAAAGAACTCTTCATTAAAAGCTCTGTAAACAGAGAAATAGTCCATTACTATTATTTTAAAAGAAAATGGGTTTCTCAATTACCTTTTTAAAAATGAGTATTTAATTCAAATCAATGCACTGTTAAAAACACTCTGATTCTACCTCCTAGTCAAACGTGCAAGACCGTACCTACTCCTTTTGCCCTGAAGTACTGCACCTGACCTCTTTATCACAACAAACTAAAGGTTACCTGTGATACGCAAATGCACAATTGATTAAGCAACACCACAAACCTACCATTCTTTTTCAGGCACTGCGCGACTTTGTGAACTTGAAATTTTGAGTGGCTCCACCAAACTCTGTCACTCTGTCAATTTCATTTTGTTGCTTATACCACTGCTTAAGCCACAGAATAGTGCGCTCTTCCTTGCCACCACATCACTCACCAGACTGACCAGACTCATCATTCACTTAAATTCTTCTTTTGTACACTTTCTATTTGTGTCCATATGCCATGTTTCAGTGTGAATTCTATGCAAGGCATTATACATGAGTACCCTGGTCTTATAGTTTAAGCTGTGCAGAGTGACCAGGAAAGGAAACAGAACTGCCCCTTACGGTGTGCTGGTTCTGTTCACATCGCCAAAGAGACAGAGTCCTTGAGTCTCAGAAACTATGGCCCGTTGGACAGGCAATCCATTAGCCACGACAACATTGGTTCACTAACCTGCATACCCCTGACATTAACCTTTCAAAAGGGATGGCTGGACAGTATTGAAGGCACTGGAAAAATTGTAAAACATAACCTTTACAGTGCTGCCAGTTTTGTTCGGATGGGAAGAAGTCTTGTGCAGCAGAAGGATAATTGCATCATTCAATCTAATCACTGCCCGATGGGCACACTGCAGCAGGACCAAAAGATTTTTCACTAAAGAACTCAAAGTACTGGACCAGCCTCTCAAAGGTGTTCATGACATGGGACAAAAATATAATTGGTACACTGTCATTAGGTGACTAGGCGTCTGCCTTCTTTGGATATGGAATAATATAGGATGTTTTCCTGAGTAGTGATAATACCTGGAGCCTTAGTGACAGACTTAACAGTAGCAGAGGATATCACAAAGTTGGTCAACACAGCACTTGAGGGCTAACTCCATCTGGTCCCACAGATTCTTCTGTGTGTTTCCAGAGGAGGCTACACACCAGACCAATGGTAAAGGTAGACTCATCACTGGCCATACTAGTGGTAGGAATTTTTGATGCAGTGGAGATGGTATGGAACACTGGCCATTGAAATATTGGCAGTGGGAGGGAAAATTCATTTAAACATTGATTCGGGGAATTTTGTTTGTCCATATTTCCTTCCAGTACCTGAGCCCTGGATTGCTTGAAAGAAAATTATGCCGATTACATCTTTCATGTTTATAAAGTCTGTACAATTAGATAAGTGAGTTGTCTCAACATGAATTTAAGATGTAAAGAGGAAAACTTTTGACAAATGCTTTTAGAAATGTTGAAGTCAAGGAAATTTGATGAATACCTTATGTAAAACAAAAACATGAAAATGTTCACTGTTTTTTCTTTTTCCTGTACTTGCCCTCTCACTGTGCACAAAGCAGCAGCACAAAAGACAAGAGGGAGGCTATAAAGCAGCTTGTATCAAGTACCTGATTCTGCACGTTTCAGTTTGCTATTTCAACTTGCTGAAAAGGGAATAAAGTAAAAATGATCTTGAACTAGATAAGACCTACTGAACTTATGCAACACAGAGAAGTACACCAGTTCTTACTTTACACGCACATAGCATGCCTCTTATTACAGAAAACACTAAGTAAGTCGTGAAAGGCAGGGCTACACTTACAAATACTTATCATTCCAATGCTACTCTACATGGAGAGAGAATACACAGTTCTCCAATGCAAGATTTCTTTATTTAATATAGAAACAAAAATATAAAATATCATAAAAGGTAAAAATAGAAGACTTGGGTTAGCACAATATTCATAGAATATACATAAAGCACAATATTCATAGGAGTCGATGTGTGCCAACACTTCATAACCATAATGGGAGGGTTTGGAACAAAAAAAATTCTAGGCTATAGTGCAGATAATAATCCAACAATAATAAAAACAACAACAACAATCCACAAATTTGCAAAGCATGGGAGAAACACATATTAAAATAAACACTAAACAATCGACATGCAAAAATAACTTCAGCTCTCTTTGAATGTATTTCAAATTGTATTTCATTCAAAGTAAAAGCAAGTTTCACATGGGCTTACAATAAAAACAAGCATTAAAACTCCACAAAACATTGACCTCAGTTGTTTATTACCATTGTTATTGGATAGGGAGATTGCTTTATTTATCATGTAAAGACCATAGTGCTTGAAAATGTGAAATTTTCAAGAAATAAATGTTGTTGTGATAAGGAGCAGTAAACAGGAATCATGTGTAAATTTTTAAAAATATTAATTACGTGACAATTTCAATAAAGTTGTGATAAAACTAATCTTGTCAGTTTATTTAAGTTCTCTGAATCTAATTTTTGCAATATATGAGATGCATGGTAAGACTGTGAATATGCAGGCACCATCACTGTAAGCAACCTTTTAGGCTAGTGAGATAAAGAGCTTTACAGAATTATTCTGCAAGGATATTAAATTGTATTTTTCTTCTTTTTAGCCAATAAACATAGTCAATGGAAACCATGTCTTTTGGTTTCTGTGTAGAGGTTTGATAATGATGATCTCACTCAGTGTCTTTTACATTGACAAATTCAGAGACTTCCTGCACTGCACTTTAAACAATTTGAAGTTAGCATGTAGCTGGTATTAATTGTTTATTAGGGCACTTTGTCTGATGAATTACATTTTACTTATTTTGCAGATTTAGAATAGGTATTCATATGTAGTCATATTAGAAAATACAAAAATCAATTTGATCAAAAAAAATTGGAAATGAGGCAAAAGTTACTGATTCCAATTTTAACTGAAGTTTGAATGTAGCCTCATTAGGCTTTAGCAAAACAGAGGCTCAAACACAGGCAGTACAGACTTTTCAACTCATTTTACCATCATGACCTTTCTTTAGTCTGGGATTGAGGAGACAATCCAAGCACCCAAGGACAGAGACTGTATAGTGGATGAAGGCACCATACCTGGAAAGCATTCATATAGGCACTGCCGCTGTCAGTTAGCATGTCAATTAACTGTCATAATATAGCAAACTCACGATACTCTGAAAATCAGAAACAATGCCGGAAAATCATCAGAGACTCGTGCATTTGGTCATTCCCTGATATTTCAAGTCATGCAGTCTGACATTCTCAAGGTGTAAAGAATACTTTGACATTCCCTCCAACTAGCAGCTGAGTAATGTCCTACCAGCTTAACAGATTCCTACCCTGACCATATACATAATTTGGGAAAGGACAAAAATAACTTCTTGGACAAAACATGACATTTACAAGGGAATTTTACATGCACTGAAATGGAGAAACACCAAAATGCATCCAAAACACCAGTGATGTCAACAGCCCAGAAAAGAAACTAACTGTGATCACATTAAGTCGCTATAATATGAAAGTAGAAATTCAAATTGCCCTATAATAGAAAATGAATTTATTAAAATAACACAAAAAGCGCTTATGGACGCTTACAGTGGGAATAAAGGCAGAAAAGGAAATATGAGAATAAACTTTTAGGTTTTAGACACAAAAGCTTCTAAAATTTTCTTTTACAAAAACTAAAAGGGCAAATAATGTACTGCCCTGTGCAGGGTGTGGCGGAAGTGCTGAGGTCCAGGGCTCTCCAGGCATGGGGGCGCCCCCTGGCGGAGACGACGGGCCCCTACAGGGTTGAGCTTCCCAGCTCTGTACCCGTGGCCCCCAAAAGAACTAGGGAGGTTGCCCCCTCGTGGTCTGGAGGAGGCACAAGCCCTCCTTCGGTCTTCCTGGGGGTCCAGGTTGGGTACCACCCCCAGCTGGGTGCCACAATACTTATCATGGCTGCAATTAAAGCATCAACTAAGCACGAGTATCAACAAATGCTATACAAGATAAATATTCATAAACATACTCACACTATACAGTGAAGTTCTTGGTGTGCTAACAATACATGTTAGCCAGAATTTCAGTCTCACTATAGTTCTCTATGTCACTAATTAATTTTCACACTGCTTGATAATGACCTCACTGTTGCTTCCTGTGTTATAAAAGGTACCAGTGTGGAAATACTTACAGTATTTATAAGTTCTCATTGTGCATCATTAGAGTGAACAAAATAAGGAGAAACTGCACGGTCTGTCAAAGGTCACTTTGTTATAGTATTTGGGTTTGATCCAGTTGTACAGATTTGATTCAGAGGATTGACATGCAATTTGACAAGGAAGCTATATGGAAATTTTGTATTCTCTGTAAAGCACATTGTGAATAGGGGTCAAAGAATACTGGGTCTTAGGTGCAAACAGTTCCCACCCCAATGGTTTTTATCTTTAAATGTTTTTTATTCACACCCAATGGCCATGCATGCAATGTTTGCTGGAGGGTCTTCATATTGCAACATGGACAAGGCCGATTTTAGAAAGCTGTGGGAATGCAAACCTGAACTGGGGATATTCAGGAGATGTGGAAACAGCTGATGAACTTGTAAAAGTAAAAAACATGTAGTGGAGGTAACTCCAGAGGCACTGGTTGATAAGGGGGTCCATATCTTTGTCAAGAGGTTGCCTGGGTGAGTAAAATGTGCTTTGTGGTTGGATGGATGAATGAAATCCAACTGAACACACCAAAAGATGTGTGGGTGAGTTAAAATTTCTTTTCAAAATTGCACGACTGGCAAGAGGTAGAAAAGAAGGTGTGTTTAAGTACTGCTGAATAACACTCTTCTTCCTCACAAAAGTAACAATACTAGTCTCTTCATCCTTATACAGATACTTTAGGGAGCATGAGTGTTTTCCAGTCTGTCTTTATTTCTTTGTTAATTTGGGGTAGGGGGGTGGGGGGATGGTATTTGCATATGACTGAGTTATCTGAGGCAGCTTGTGGAAGGTGCTATAAGGTTATGAGATATGGGGCTGCTGTGTGCCATTTGGTCATAACAACTGTGGTGTAACAGTTGTGTTAACATATTTGATGCTAAGTATGTTAAGTGCTGGCATTGGAAACTGCCAAAAAGCAAACTGTCGAGTCTCTAGGATGCGATTTTTTTATGAACAACATATTAATGTACAGCTAAGACTTGGAAACCCAAGGGCTTCATTTCTACTGTCTGTAAATGAGATTGTGCTCAGACTGATCTTTGACGCACATTGATGCAGTCAAAATGAGAACTAAACACATCTGAGGTCAATCTTCATTTCCTGTTAGAGGTGGTATGGGCACATAGCTAGAATAACCTTGGAATTCTTCATCATAGAATGTGTCAGGTCTGGCTCACTGGGACATGACCTATACATGCTAGAGAAATCATGTCTGTTAGCTGCCCGGTGAGCATCTGGGACTTTTCCAGAAGGAGACAGACTGCTGATGAGGAAAGAAAGAGTAGTCTAATCTGTTTAACTTCCCACAAAAACAAATGGATTAAAAGTCAAGTGAACATGACTTGATTTCACATAATGCCAGCTTTGATGCAGTGAGACAGAGAGACCAGGAAAACATTAGCATATATACACCATGTGTTCAAACAATTTGATAAGGCACAATGCACCTGTAATAGCTAGACATTTATACAACTTCATGGAGACAGTATGCATTTCCAAAGAAAAACTCTAATCACAATTTCGGAAACAGATATATAACCTAAAGTTGTATACATCTAGCACTATAATCCGTTTTATAAGGTTTACATTTCTTTTTGCTGAAAAAAGTATTAACAAAGATGATTGGTCAATGTAAAACTTCACA
Organism: Erpetoichthys calabaricus; assembly: GCF_900747795.2. Taxonomy (NCBI): domain Eukaryota; kingdom Metazoa; phylum Chordata; class Cladistia; order Polypteriformes; family Polypteridae; genus Erpetoichthys; species Erpetoichthys calabaricus. The sequence continues at coordinate 104,307,827 of NC_041395.2, forward strand.
CCTAACCACTGACACTACATATGTATTGAAAGTACTTTAGTACTGAAAACATCTATTTGATTTTTTTAAGCTCTGACATGATGTTAATTTACTGTATACAATTAACAAATCCTAATAAATCTTTGTAAAGTTGCCTGAAATCTACCTTGAAGAAACTAATAAGAAACGTTAAGGAATCTTACCTTCTTGTGGTTTTTCAGTTAATACTGTACTACATCGCCTCTCTAAGCTCTTCCTTTTCCTTTTCCTTGTGCCTGACAATTTAAGAGCAAACAGTGAGCAGGCCCCACATTATACAGCAATCGCCTTATGTGATACAAAAACAAACAAATAAATAAATGCAATCTTGCCACTAGCAATATATATATTTCAGAGATGGTGAATTTAAGATTTAAACATGGCATTAAGAGTGGAGGGAAATGTATATCATACAACATAACCTAGTCCTCACAGAGATTAACTTTTTGCTGACTAAATATAAATTAGTGAATACAAGATATTGTATGTAATGAATAATTTGATTATAAGTTTATCATTGAACAAACCTGTGTTGAGCAATCTGATAAAATATGTACTGCTAATAACAAATATGAAAAATATAGTAAGTGTACTAAATATAGTAAATGTAAGTAAATTTGCATATGGCAGTATGTTTTACACAGCAAAATGTCTAGTAATCAACAGAAAAAAATGGTGTAATTTTTTATTTTTTAAAGTTATTAACTTTCGAGTGTAACATTTTACAAGAACTACTTTTATTTCATTCAACCAGCATATTAAACTCTTGAAAATAAGTTATGCTTACATATGTGAAAGTCATAGTGTACTATTACTTTGTAAGGTCATGATTGCCAAAATGTTATTTATTGTTTTTCATAAAAGGTCTAAATAGCAGAAACTAAAATTACTCAAAAAAGTAGCTTATAACACTTCATTCTCAATTGGTAATGTTTTAAGGAAAATTAAAGAAAATTTATCCAACTCATGGGTGCAGTGTGAGTTGGGTGGTGGCCGAAGGCGGGGACCTTGGCAGGCCGATCTTCGGCTACAGAAGCTGGCTCTTGGGGTGTGGAATATCACCTCTCTGAAGGGGAAGGAGCCTGAGCTAGTGCGCGAGGTCGAGAGGTTCTGGCTAGATATAGTCGGGCTCACCTTGACGCACAGCTTGGACTCTGGAACCAATCTCCTTGAGAGGGGCTGGACTCTCTACCACTCTGGGAGTTGCCCCCGGTGAGAGGCGCCGAGCGGGTGTGGGCATACTTATTGCCCCCCAACTTGGAGCCTGTTCATTTGGGTTTACCCCGGTGGAGAATAGGGTAGCCTCCCTCCGCCTTCAGGTGGGGGGACGGGTCCTAACTGTTGTTTGTGCGTATGCGCTGAACAGCAGTCTGGAGTACCCACCCTTTATGGAGTCCCTGGAGTGGGTGCTTGAGGGCATACCTTCTGGGGACTCCCTCGTTCTTCAATGCTCACGTGGGCAATGACAGTGAGACCTGGAAGGGTGTGATTGGGAGGAATGGCCCACCGATCTGAACCCGAGCGGTGTTTTGTTATTGGACTTCTGTGCTTGTCACGGATTGAACATAACGAACACCATGTTCAAGCATAGGGGTGTTCATATATGCACTTGGCACCAGGACACCCTAGGCCACAGTTCGATGATCGACTATGTGGTCGTGTCGTCGGACTTGTGGCCACATGTCTTGGACACTCGGGTGAAGAGAGGGGCGGAGCTGTCAACTGATCACCACCTGGTGGTGAGTAGGCTTCGATGGTGGGGGAGGATGCCGTTCAGGCCCAAACGTATAGTTAGGGTCTGCTGTGAACGTCTGGCAGAGTCCCCTAACAGAAGAAGCTTCAACTATGACCTCCAGGAGAACTTCGACCACGTTCCGAGGGAGGTGGGGGACATTAAGTCTGAATGGGCCATGTTCCGTGCCTCTATTGTTGAGGCGGCTGACCGGAGCTGTGGCCGTAAGGTGGTCGGTGCCTGTCGTGGCGGCAATCCCCGAACCCGTTGGTGGACACCGGCGGTGAGGGATGCCGTCAAGCTGAAGGAGGAGTATAGGACCCTTTTGTCCTGTGGGACTCTGGAGGTAGCTAATAGGTACCGGCAGACCAAGCGGGATGCGGCTTCGGTGGTTGCTGAGGCAAAAACTCGGGCATGGGAGGAGTTTGGGGAGGCCATGAAGAACGACTTTTGGACGGCTTCAAGGAGATTCTGGTCTACCATCCGGCGTCTCAGGAGGGGGAAGCAATGCAGTGTCAACACTGTATATGGTGGGGATGGTGTGCTGCTGACCTCGACTCAGAACATTGTGTGTCGGTGGGGGGAGTACTTTGAAGACCTCCTCAATCCCATTAACATGCCTTCCAATGAGGAAGCAGAGCCTAAGACTCGGAGGTGGGCTCCCCCACCTCTGGGACTGAGGTCACTGAGGTGATAAAAAAACTCCTTGGTGGCAGGGACCCGGGGGTGGATGAGGTACGCCCGAAGTTCCTCAAGGGTCTGGATGTTGTAGGACTGCCTTGGTTGACACGCCTCTGCAATGTCGCATGGACATCAGGGACAGTGCCTCTGGATTGGCAGACCAGGGTGGTGGTCCCCCTCTTTAAGAATGGGGACCGGAGGGTGTGTTTCAACTACAGAGGGATCACACTCCTCAGCCTCCCTGGAAAAGTCTATTCGGGGGTCCTAGAGAGGAGGGTCCGTCAGATAGTCGAACCTTGGATTCAGGAGGAACAGTGTGGTTTTCGTCCTGGTCGTGGAACAGTGGACCAGCTCTACACCCTTAGCAGGGTCGGTCCTGGAGGGTGCATGGAAGTTTGCCCAACCAGTCTACATGTGTTTTGTAGACTTGGAAAAGGCATTCGACCGTGTCCCGCGGGGAATCCTGTGGGGGGTATTCCGAGAGTATGGGGTACCGGACCCCCTGATAAGGGCTGTTCGGTCCCAGTACAACCGGTATCAGAGCTTGGTCTGCATTGCCGGCAGTAAGTTGAACCCGTTTCCAGTGAGAGTTGGACTCCGCCAAGGCTGCCCTTTGTCACCGATTCTGTTCATAACTTTTAAGGACAGAATTTCTAGGTGCAGCCAGGGCGTTGAGGGGGTCCGGTTTGGTGGGCTCAGGATTGGGTCACTGCTTTTTGCAGATGATGTTGTCCTGTTTGCTTCATAAGGCCATGATGTTCAGCTCTCTCTTGATCAGTTTGCAGCTGAGTGTGAAGCGGCTGGGATAAGAATCAGCACCTCCAAATCCGAGACCATGGTCCTCAGCCGGAAAAGGGTGGAATGCCCTCTCAGGGTTGGGAGCGAGATCCTGCCCCAAGTGGAGGAGTTCAAGTATCTCGGGGTCTTGTTCACGAGTGAGGGAAGAATGGAGTGTGAGATCGACAGGCAGATCGGTGCGGCACCCGCAGAGATGAGGGCTCTGCATTGGTCTGTCGTGGTGAGAAAGGAGCTGAACCATAGGGCATAGCTCTCAATTTACCAGTCGATCTACGCTCCTACCCTCACCTATGGTAATGAGTTATGGGTAGTGACCGAAAGAACAAGATCGCGAATACAAGCAGCTGAAATGAGTTCCCTCCGCAGGGTGTCTGGGCTTTCCCTTAAAGATAGGGTGAGAAGTTCAGTCATCCGGGAGAGGGTCAGAGTAGAGCTGCTGCTCCTCCGCATCGAGAGGAGTCAGATGAGGTGGTTCGGGCATCTAATCAGGATGCCTCCTGGACGACTCCCTGCTGAGGTGTTCCGGGCACGTCTAACCGGGAGGAGGCCCCGGGGAAGACCCAGGATACGCTGGAGGGACTATGTCTCCCGGCTGGCCTGGGAATGCCTCGGGATTCTCCTGGAAGAGCTAGAAGAAGTGGCTGCGGAGAGGGAAGTCTGGGCATCTCTGCTCAAGCTGCTGCCCACACGACCCGATCTCGGATGGATGGATGGATGGATAAAGAAAATTTAATCAAACTGCCTCTCTGCTTGCTAATGTGCAATATACAGTATATTCATGTTAGTGATTAAAGCAAGTCTGCCTTGACAAAACACTTCTGACTGAACAACTGGGGATTCACAGACAGTGAGAGTACAAATATACTCTATATATTTACTGTTACATTGTCTAATAAACACACGGTAAGGAACAAGTATAAATGAATAATGTTGAATAACTTCATACTTATAGATGCTTAAAGACAGAATCAAAATTGTTAAAAAAAAAAAAAAAGTTAATTAAATTACTTATTTTAGTTGGCTTAGAATCTTAGTGTTAATTACTTTAAATAATAATATTATAATTATTTATTTTTTAGATATAAAGAAAACATATTAATTTGACCACAAACTAATTATTTAACTAAAATTCACAGAATCACACTGTAAATGTAAGAATGCCGAAATGTAACCCAATATGGTTATATAAAGAAAAAAAAACAACTTACTGCAAGGTGTGTTTTGGTGAGACATACTTGAGAAAGAGATAATGGAGGCTAAATTCAAATTGTAGTTTGAACATGGCTCTGTACTTTCATCATTGAGCTGATCTGCCCAAACCACTCCTTTCTCACGTCGCACCAACTGTTCACACTCCTTGTAGTCTGCTTCTACAAAACTGCTTGCTAAATTTGCACTTTTCAGAATCTGATACTGTCTGCGAAAAGCTGGAAGCAAACACTGTAAAGCTCTGAAAGAGAAATCAATTAAATACTACCTATTTATACAAAATAACATGCTTTCATTTCTTATAAACAGATTATAAGCAGGAAAAAAATATACCCAATTTGAAAACAGTAAAATTCCCAAAATGATTTTAGTATTAAAGAACAATCAATAATTTATTTAAAACAAAACTACATTGAATTGTATGAATATCAAGCACTGACTTTTTAAACATCAGTTCTGATGACAAATGAAAAATACACATTCTGATAAACTTACTTTTCATTTAGTTGGTTCTCTTGACCCTGTAGCAAAAATAGTGATGTTAGACACTCCATCTGCTGTTTTACATCAAGAACCTCCAGCTGCAAACTGTGACAGAGTAGTTCTTTCTGTAGGTTCTGCAAATAATTCAAGAGGGTGTACATTAGTTGAAAATATACACACAGTAAGGGGTAAGAAGCTAGACTTGCAGAAGTGAAAGGTGAATATTTTTAATCAAATCATAACATGTATTTGTATCACCACAGCACAATGAACAATTGACCTAGCTGCTTAATTCTCACCCGTAGTCTCTCTCAACATCACACACCAATTTTCACATATAGACATGAACAGAACATCAATCAATATGTGCTGCATATACTATGGCACCTCTTGAAAAATTGATTGGAAACATACACTGGCCTAGTTTTTATAGGGTTTTGCCTTTTTTAAATGACCAATGATTAAGGCCGCCCCTGTGTTGTACTGTGTACCTGTGAAAATGTCACTAATGTGCTTGCAAATAGCATTATTTTAACAAAAAGGAGTTTACCAATGAGTAGATTTCACCTGACCAACAGATTTATGTGTAGTAGTGCTTGGCTCTGACTTGTGTCAACAAAGCAGTCCATTTGCCTCTGCAACTGCCTTGCGTGCTTAACTTGAGGCTCAGACAAAACAACATCGCTATAGCAAGGTAGGCTATATTTAAATACAGTATAAACCAGGGTGATGCAGCAGTAGGTAACCAATTGAACTACAGTAATGCTCTACTTAAGGAATGTTTACTCAGAAACCAAAACAGACAAAATTACATTTTTGGACAATGAAATAAAATAATATTTATTTCTTGGAAAACTTTTGAGACTTCTACCGAGGAAAAAACAATGTGCATGTGAACTGCCATCTTAATATATATATATATATATATATATTTTTTAATATTTGCAGATCATTTTCAGTTGTGATCAAATGCTCTGATACCACATGAGTGAAACAGCAATATATCTGAAAGACAACTAGGATACTTTCATGAGTGGTACCTACCTTGGTTTGATCACACAATAGCATCTCATTTTCTGTACGGTGAAGCCAATTGTCATTCTCAGCTAAGTGACTCTTTACTTCCTGCAGCTTTTTCCTGAGGTGTGAATGATAGGCTGCAAGAGATGCTATCCTCCTCTCAAACTTGCAAGTTTCCTGAATGTAAGCATGTAAAAACAAATAGTGTTTATTTTGGAATTTAACATTGAAGAGAAATTAAAATAACCAACAAAAAATAAGGGCAGAGACAGAAAATGAAAACAAAATAAAGGAATAATTCCTAAATAATCCATGAAATATCTACAGATACTAAATATTATCAACCACTTAAACAGCAGTTATTGAAACTTTAAATATGGTATAAGGTAACGCTCACTTTTATTCCTGAAGGCTGATCAAGTGTTCTTGTGGATACTCCAACTAAGTTCTTATTTAAAAGCCAGTCTTTTAACATAACAGAAGACTGTGTAGTCCTACTGTTATAAAACTTATTTTACCAAAATGACTTATAATGCTTCAGATTTTCAGATTTTTTTTTAACCTTTAAAAACAAAGACAATTAAGCAATCTTTTAGTACTTATGAAAAAACACTAATCTGGCTTTGTTTCCTGTTTTTCAGAAACCGAAGAAGGGCGAAATGAAATGCAAGGTATCAAGGATGAGAAGGTGTACACTGCTGCAATTTTACTGTTTCATGGTGCTGCATCAAGCGGAGTTCCCAAGAGACCTGCAGTGAGTACCACATGCCCCATTCAACCTGGCTTCACAAACACTTTAGCACACTTTTCACTTCTTTAGAGAAGTAAGTCTCTGTAAATGATGTGCATGGCTGCTTCTAGTGCCAAACAATTCTTCTTGCATTGGATTTAGCAAAATAAAAAAGATAAAGGGCTATAGGATTCTACTTCTTTCCTGTTCTTTTTGTAGATTTTTCTCAAAAACACAAGAAGGAATTTTTGACATAGCACAATAGCAAGTACCAAAATATGTAATTAAACAGAATGTCTTACAAGGCAAAATATTTACTTCCTATTGCAGAATTGGTTTAAACAAGCTTCTTACCATTGTGGCCTTCTTGGATAAAGAATGCCTATTCCTTAGCTACAGAGTAACATTTATGAAAAATACTTTAGGGTCCTTGCTGGAGTCATAGCTATGAACGATGACAGAGAAACTGCTTTAAAAAATACATAATATTTGGATGTAAAGCAAACTCTGTCATACAAGTAAAAAGGTTATGCTTTACCTGTATTAAGTGTTTGTTAGGCCTTATTTGGAACATTGTGTGTAAGGTTTATCTGCTTAATAAAATTAAAGGACCTCCCAAGAAGTGCAACCAGATAAATTCTCAGGCTAAAGATTATCATCTATGGGGAAGGTGTGAAGGAGCTGAATCTTCTTATGCCAACAGATGTTTTTTTAAATGATGAACGTAGTTAAGTATACTACAACAGTGGACTTGTTATTTTCATCAAGAACACAGGAGCACTGAAATAACTCAGTAAAGTAAAATTAAAACTCAGTAAAGTTTTGTAGAAATGTTAGGAGGCATCTCTTCATAGAGAGAACCAAAATTACCCTTACTCTGTACTGCAAGTTACTCTGGAATGCAGTTGAGAGTAGAATCTTCAGGTTATTCAAATGATTAGTTAAACAGGAATTGAGGAGCTACTGCCAGTTCTCATCAAAATTTTAATGCTATAAAAATACCCAACTTAATTAAAACCATGAAAAAATGTCATTTAAAACCAATAAGAATTAATATTGACTAGAAGAAAACAACCAAGCACTAATAACTGCATTATTTACCTCAACTTTTTATTACTGGCTTCTAAACATAAAGTCTATTTTTTCTGGGTTTGTGTGTTAGCATAAGAATATATTCATTTCCTAATAATGTGCTAAACGGAAATTTGGAAACACGTGAAAAAGAATTGGATGATGCAAACAAAAGAGTGTGATTCTGGTGTAATACCACCACCTTCTTTTGGCTGTTCCTGTTAGGGATTGCCACAGTGGATCATCCGTGTCCATATCTTCCTGCACGCAGCATCTTGCTCTATCACACCTACCACCTGCATGTCCCCTCTCACCACATTCAAAAAAACTCCTCTTAGCACTTCCTCCTTTCCTGTTGCCTGGCAGCTCCATCCCTAGCATTCTTCTGCCAATATAACCAGCATCTCTCTTCTGTACATGTCCAAACCAACACTATTTCTCCTCTCTGGCTTTGCCTCCAAACTGTCCAACTTGAGCTGACCCTCTAATGTATTCATTCCTTATCCTGTCCATCCTCGTCACATGCAATGCAAATTTTAACATCTTGAACTCTGCCATCTCCAGCTCTGGCTCCTGTCTTTTTGTCAGTGCCACCATCTCCAACCCATATAATGGAGCTGGTCTCACTACCATCTTATAGTTCTTCCCTTTCACTCTTGCTGGTGCCAGTCTGTCATAAATTACTCCGGTCATTCTTCTCCACCCACTTCACCGTGCCTGCACTCTCTTCTTCGCCTCTCTTCCACATTTCCTGTTTTTCTGTTCTACTGATCCCAAGTATTTAGACTCATCCACCTTCGCCAACTCATCTACCTGCATCCTCACCATTTTTCTGACTTCTCTCTCATTCACACACATGTATTCTATCTTGCTCCTACTGACCTTCATTCCTCTCCTCTCCACAGAATATCTCCACCTCTCCAGGGCCTCCTCAACCTGCTCCTTACTCTCGGTACAGATAACAATATCATCCACAAACATTATAGTCCATGGGGACTCTGGTCTAATTTCCTTGGTCAACCTGTACATTACCATTGCAATTAAGGGCGGGCTCAGAACCGAACCCTGATGTAATTCCACCTCCACCTTAAACACATCAGTCACTCCTACAACAGACCTCACCACTGTCACACTTCCATCGTACATATCCTGTACCACTCCTATATACTTCTCTACCACTCCAGACCTTCTCATGCAATACCACAAGTCCTCTGAAGGCCCCAGGTCAAATTATTTCTCTGGGTCCACATAGACACACTACAGCTCCTTCTGGTCTTCTCTATACTTTGCCATCAACACCCTCAGAGCAACATCACATCTGTAGTGCTCTTTCCTGGTATGAAACCATATTATTGCTCACTAATCATCACCTCCCTTCTTAACCTAGCTTCCACCACCTCTTTGCCATAACTTCATACTGTGGCTGATCAATGTTATCCATCTGTAGTTACTAGAGTTCTGCACATCACCCTTATTCTAAAAATAAAAATCGGTACCAGTAAACATCTGTATTCCTCAGGCATCCTCTCACTTTCCAAGATTGCATTAAACAATATGGTTACAAACTCCACTGCCATCTCTCCTAAACACTCCCATGCTTCCACAAGTACTGTATGTCATCTGGGCCAACAGCCTTCCCATTCATCATCCTCTTCAGAGCTGTCCTTACTTCCTTCTTGCTAATCCATTGCACTTGTACTCTTTCTATCTGCTCAACACACTCTCCTCACTTGTGAGTACATTTAAATTATTATCCTTTATCACAGTGACCTGCTACTTATCTTTCCCAGCTCGTCCCTCTGTGTAGCTAATCTCACTTGTTCTTCGCCAGCCTCTTCCTCTGTATAATCTCCTGTACCTTCCTCATTCCACCGCCAAGTTTCTTTATCCTCCATCCTCTGTCCATATGTCACAGCAAGCACCCTTCTAGCTGTCTCTCTTACGACTTCTGCTGTAGTTGTCCAGCTATCTGGTAACTCTTCATTGCCACCTAGTGTCTTGTCTTACCTCCACCCTGAACTCCACCCTTCAGTCTTCTTTTCACCTTCCACCATTTGATCCTTGGCTCTGCCCTCACTCTCTTCCTCTTCTTGATCTCTAACATCATCCTACAGACCACCATCCTATGCTGCCTAATCAATAATACCACAGTATGTATATGACCTAAAAAGTTAGTATTGATGCTAAAACAAAAGTCATCTGTTTTTTGGTATTCCATTCAATATTCAAGCAGTTGTGACCCTATCACCCACTCCAACACATTAACCTCAGAAACAATACATGCTGTCTGCAGAAAAACTACGGCTACACAAACAGCTGTTAATATAAAAGTACATAATTTTACCTTTACTGCTTTCTCATCAAAGCACAGTAGCTGTATATGGTGGTAAGTGCATTTTTGATGCAGCATTCTTAATTCACTCTCCTTTAGTTTCTTCTCAAAACTCAGAATTTCCTTTCTAATCTCTGTGCGATTTAAGAAGATGCTTTTCAGGGTGTCCTCCAGCCTAAAAATGAAGGAAAAAATTAGCAATAATCCAAGGTAGGAAATTCTTGAAGCTGGTCAATGAGAACAATAAAAGCAAAAACAAGAAGTTTAACTTCATACAGATCATTAAAGTGTCTAGCACAAGATTTCCTGTTAGGTTAGTAATTTTGGAAGTATTAATAATTAATCAGTGCTACAACAGTATTAAATGTTTTCACTGTGATAACTCAGTGAAAAGTCTGTGAACTACTTTGTTATTATTAGAATAGGCCTTTTACACACTCTCCTTTGAAGGGCAAAGTAATTGGAGATGTTGAACAATAAAAATGGGCAGGACCGAGATCCAAGCTTACGATTTGTTCATGTGGTGAATTTTTGTTGTGCCTTTAGGCTCACTTTTAAGTCCTTAACCACTCTTCTTCTATCAATTCTGGCTGCTGAAACAGGCGGCATCATAATATAGTTTTGAGAGTTTCTCCGAGGCATTTTTCAAATAGTCAAACCACAGCATGGCAAGGAAAGATATAATTCAGCAACAAGCTGCTCAAGTGGGGTTAAGTCTGTTATGGAAAGTTGTTTTAACATTTGTAAGTACTGAAGAATACTAAATAATAAGTATTACCCTAAAACAAGATGTCTACCTTGGCCGTCTATGAATGCTAGATACAAAATATACAGTATGTATGTATGTATACACACATACACACAATATATGTGTGTGTATATATCTGTCCAAACAGAATATGTAAGTTTTAGCACAGAAATGTTCTTAAAGCAAAAATGTAAATATTCCAATACAAACATAATTCAACTGCAGGGCACAGTTAAATCTTACTAATCTTAAATCTTACAAATGCCCCTGCTTTGCAAAACTAGTGAATATGAAATTAGCAAATTGCATAATTCCAAAAATCTACTGTGTTTTTTGAATACTTTTGCTAGAAAAGGTATGCGTAGGTGTAGTATTTCTTCAATTGTAACCTTGCCAGATTTTTTTATTGACCCAAAGAAATTGTTTCTCACGACTCTGATGAAAAGGAAGGAAGGAAGGAAGGAAGGAAGGAAGGAAGGAAGGAAGGAAGGAAGGAAGGAAGGAAGGAAGGAGACATTTGAAAAGGAAGTCAGGTATTCAATAGTAGATGTCAGTGGTATTATGTCTGATAGTTGTGGTTTTGAATATCAGGCAGTAGCTAAGCAGAGATACTATATTAAAAAAATAAAAATAAAAAAAAAAAATAAAAAAATTTCATCAGTATATTACAAAAAATGATCTTAAATCTAGTATAAGCATATTTAAAGACTGGATTTAAAAACTAACATCATCCTAACAATATTTTACTCAAAGATTACTCAGGGAATTCAGATAATGTGTACATGCTTAAACACAAATGTTACATTATGTAAAAGGGCTGATTCACGAAAAGTGTTACGTTCCTTTAATATAGTTTGATAAGTTATAATAAAAACAGATTCTATAATTCTTTCTGTAAGCTATTCTGTTTAGTATACATTAAAAAGAAGTCACTAGAGAGTTTTTTTTTTTAAATGTGGAAGGACTAGCATAATTGTGATTCCCCTGTATATGTAATCTGTTTTGTGCAACTCGTAGTAAAGGTAAAGCTTGAAACACAAATTCAATTTTTTTTTATTTAAATAATTACAATGTGCAGTATATGTGGCTTTGAAAGTAGTAGTCAACTAGGGTTTCCTTGCCAAGTCAAAAATATGTTTATGTTTCACTAGCATCTAAAAAAGATTTGGACATTCTGTGGCAAGCAAAGTGAAGTGTCTGCCTGTTGTACCCATCCAATTGCTATGTTTCAGTCAATCCAAAAGATGGTGTAATCACAAACATTTTATTAATAAAATTAATTGCATTTGTCATTGCAATAGATGGTACATCACAAACATTAACACTGCTTTTACAAATCTCACACCAAATGGCATATAACAGAGACATATGTACTGCATGGTGCACTGCAAATAATAATGTTGAAGTCTACATTGATTACTTAGATTTCAACCAGTCTTAGATGAGTTGCACAGCTAGTCTAATATAATGTGATTTTTATAAACTGCATTACAATCTGAACATTACATGTCAGCAATGTATATAACACTACATTTAATTTAAAAGAGATGATATAGCTTAATTTGAAGTTATCACTCAAAGTGATTGAAGTGTCCAAAGCACTAACAGCAGCTTAGCAAGCTCAGTTATTAAGAACATTAATAAATGTTTGCAAGATTCTAAGGAGCTTCTCTATTTTTATTTTTTGTAACTAAAACAAGATATTCTTTTTTCATTGTTTAATGGCTAGTTGAGCAAATAAGATAGCATTTCAGCAATGTATTTTAAATGATCACAAAACATTGTATATTAAGCAGTGATGTTTCATGAGTTATTGCCTCAAACATTGCTATAAGTGTATTAGAGATTATTAATCTCTGTTATAAACTATGATAAATAATAAAGGTTTAACTCCAACAAAATTCCTCTCCATGGCTTATCAAGCCGACACAAGTTTGTCTTCCTTCCATAATCTCATAATATATATATATATATATATATATATATATATATATATATATATATATATATATATATATATATATATATTTGCAAACCAGGAGAAAGCCTGAAAGTTGAGGTTGGGCTATGCTTCCCTCTGCTTTACATTTGTGAAAAATTCTTTCTTTTTTTTTTTTGTTTTGGAGTGCCTTTGTATGCCTTTTATTTTTCAAAAGAAAGATTTGCTAATATGCATTGGAAAGCACCAAAGAACAATATACAGTAGGTACTTTGGGAGGAATTTTAATTAAATCAGCTATTATAAGATAAAAGCACATCCACTCTTCTAAACCTTCTCTTATAATTCCTCAACTTACATATGTTCTCCCTCTAAGAGATGACACAAATTGTTTTCTTTACAAAGAAGTTAACCCCAATCACTAAACATACTATAAGTAGAAGTCAACTGATGAAACAGAAGGATTAAATATAAACAAAGCATAATTGTTCATTAAAAGTTAATTAATCAATTCAAATTTAAATTGTCAGCAATACACAAAATACTGCTAAACAGGTATTTATTTTATTTTAGATACCAACATCAGCAATTTGGTTCAACATGATTAGTCATTTTTAAAGAACTTTCAAACATATACTGTTATTCATCAAAACTAACCGCTCATATTCAGCATTCTTCTGATTACACAAAGTTAGGAGACTTAATCTACGTTTCTCTGGAATGTCTATTTTTTTTTTCTTCATACTCCTTCAGTCTTTCCTTCAACATACGTATCTAAAGAAACACAACACAGATTTTATTTTAAGTAAATTAATCATGATATTCCTTGCTAGTAGTGTTTTAATGTACACTAATATTAAATCTACATGAATGCAAAATTTCAATACAAAATTGTAACTTTTCAGTAAAGTCCTGAATTATTAATGCGCACTGCTAAATGTGTGCTCATTTGGTCAGCATGCCAAAGGAAGGCAGACACAGTATCACCTTCCTTACTGGTTCCCCAAACTCCTGCAACCCTTATAAAATAAGTAAATTTAAACATCTAAATTATTTACACAGTATAAGAATTTTAATTTTTGTGCTTCAGGCCATTTAAATCTTTGATGCTATATGACCCATACACAGAAAAGAAAATATAAATTACTGTGTGAATTATCAAGATTTCTTGTTTCTAAAGCATACTTTTTAGAAGACAAACACATTAATGCTGCTGGGAAGCTTACCTCTTCTTTTTGCTGTTCACAAATCACAGCGTACTGACCGACATGACTCTCCAGGTTCACAACATTACTCTTCAACTTGAAAGACATAATCACAATGATTATTTAGTTACACAAAATCCAAATGTTTCTCAAAATAACTTACATCACTCACTAAAACAGAAAATATTTTTGAACAGTCAATTGTTTAAATAAAATAAAATTACATACTGAAGACTGAATGTCCTTGGCTCTGTTTGCATATTTCAGAGTATTGTAGGTGTCATCATAATATAGTGCAGAGGGGCTAACTGCAGCAATCATAATGGTTCGACAATTTCCACCCAAGGAATCCTTTAACAGACGAGTAAGTTTACTATTCCTGTATGGTATATGTGATTTTTTGCTCTAGTAAAGAAAAATAAAATAAGATTTTATTTGTGCAGCAATAAAGAGTTCACAAATCCTTTACGAACATACTAGTTAAAATGAATTACAATGCATTTAAGAAAGGGTTATTTGTTGCATTAGGTGTCCAGAAGTTTCTCAACGAAGCACTGACTTTCAAAACAAACAATATTTACAGATGGATGGCTGGACTTTCAGATTTCCATCTAAAAATTGTAAAAAGCAAATCATATACACATTCGTTGCATGTGGGTATGAAATAAGCCCAGCTATCTATCTACTTTAAATTAGTAGGCATTTCCTGGTCTTGATCTTGTATCCCTCCTTAAGAAATGATAATAAAAAGCTAATCATATATTACTGCTGCACTGAAAGTAATACACAGTTAAAGCATAATTTTGAACTACTGCCTATAAATTTCATTACTAAATTTTTTTTTTCTGTTTAAGGAAAGCCTTCAGTTTTAAGATTTCAATTATAAAAAAGCCAGCTATTCATTTGACTAATCATGTTACCTACAAATATATTTTTTAACTATGTAATATAATTGTACTTTTTAAATATCCTTACATGTTAACACTGCCAAACTGCTTTTAGACAAATCTCAAATTCAAAGCCTCTCACAAACAAATATTCTGCACAAAAACACAATAATCTCAGCCCTTAATAAAAACTGCATAACCAATGGATTGAAAGTAAAAAAATTGGAAATAGCACAACTAATGAGAATTAAACAAGGTTTTCAAGTCAACTATGCAGTTAAGATGCAAGATCTTGATACTGTTGGAATATGCACATTTATTAGATCAGTATTTTGCATTCCCAAGAAATAAAATCAGTGGACCAGAACAGATAACTACAACTGAATGTGTATCTTGCTTCTCAAATTTAGTGCTAAATATTACTTAAAAAGGTCTTCTTCAAAGCAAAACTCAGAAGAAAATTGTACTATGCTACTCTATATGGTTTGTTGGTTACTCTTTCATTTTCATCTCATTAACTGGCTATATACTAAACGAGAAGTAAGAGAAAGAGGTAAAAATAAAGCAAAATATGTGAAAAAGAAGGCATTTCTTTAATTACACTATTGTCAATTGCTTTGAATGTCAACAGTAGTCTAATAGATCAAGATATTCAAACAGCTGCAGGGACTGACCTTAAGCAAAGAAAGTAAGTTGGAAAGGAAACCTACAGTCTTTAAGACAAACCAGTTACACAATCTTGATGTAGGATATGTAATGTTAAGTGCTTTAAAAACACTAAAATCACAACTGGAATACATCACTTTTTCAGCAGTGAGCAATATTCCAAAGACTTTTAAATTCACTGTTTATATCTTTCTTACAAAGCTTAACATTTATTATTTTTTAGAACTGGAGGATAGTAAGATTAGTCAACTTGATCTTGGTTACATAGTAAATATGTTTACTAAACAAATAGTTTTTTCCAAATAGTGAGTTTTGTCTGCTATAATAAAGTACAGAAAATGCATATACTGTATTTTGATAACACAGACTGCCTTTTACATGCATTAGTGTTCATATGCTTTAACTGTCATATAGATAGATAGATAGATAGATAGATAGATAGATAGATAGATAGATAGATAGATAGATAGATAGATAGATAGATAGATAGATAGATAGATAGATAGATAGATAGATAGATAGATAGATAGATAGATAGATAGATAGATAGATAGATAGATAGATAGATAGATAGATAGATAGATAGATAGATAGATAGATAGATAGATAGATAGATAGATAGATAGATAGATAGATAGATAGATAGATAGATAGATAGATAGATAGATAGATAGATAGATAGATAGATAGATAGATAGATAGATAGATATGCAACTTCTGTCGTGACTTACCTAGAGGAAAAAACTGCTGCATTAACGTAAATTCCTAAATTTAAGAGTTAACTAACAATTGATAATACAGTTTAGAGGATTATCCAGATTTAGATTATTTTCTACTACATTTTTATTAACCCTTTGCTTTTACTGTCATCTGCAAATTTCACACCTTGCTCACTATATCATAATCAATGCCAATAAAATGAAATGCAAATGACCTGAATTACCGAAAAACACCATCATGCCCTTCGATAGTCTAAGCTTTGTTTCTTTGTCTTCCTCAGGTGTCTGCTTGTATAAACTTTCTTTAATTACATCATGTTCAGCAAGAGAAGTCACACAGCTGGTTTGACAGCTTTGTTATACAAGGCCAGTAAGGAGCATGTAATATAAAAAAAGACAAAGATGACATCTTTTCATTACAGCTCTTTGTAAAACAACAGTTTTTTTTTTTTTTTTTTTTTTTTTTAAAGATGTGTATCATATGAAGATTACTACCATGCACATGAAGAAATGACTGTTCGTTTGACAAGTCCACATAAATTCATAGCCCACAAGGCACTTTGGGAAAGCTTATTTACATAACAAGTGTGATTCACTGAAGACCCAGAGTAACATGCCAACTCTTACACAAGTTACATTTTTGGTATAAGGGACTGTCATTTTGAAAACACACTATTCACAACACACAGCAGTTTGGAGAGCATTTATTGATAGATAAATAAATAATAACCTGTATGTCGCTTTGATAAAAAAATCAAAGCTGGAATAGTGGTCACTGGTTATCTGCATACTAACAATGTAAGTACTCTGTCAAGCAATCACAGCAGCATACAGAGACAAATGTATAGCCACCCAAAAGCAAAACGTCTGCAGTTTTTATACTGGATAAAAGCCTGACCTTTGAAACAAAGATGACGTTAGTTACAGAGTAAAACCTTTGTGCACACTTGGAGTAGCCCATGCAGCAGCCTATTTCTTAGGCATGAAGACAAGGTGAAAACTTAGATAAACATGGAATACAGCATTAACAGGAAAACTGTCAACTTCCAAGTATAACTGTAAGTAAACAAATGATTTATGCATCCTGCGTAAAAATATTATTGTATAATATTATTGTCATTCCTGGAAATCAATAATGCAGGTAAAGCTTAGCATTTCGAAGCACGTGGAATTAGTTAGCACGTACATTGTTAATGCTCAATTCATTACCGTCATTCCTATCAGCCAAGGGGAGTGGCTTTTCAAACTGACTTCTTTCACACTAGAGTAATAAAATAAACATGCTTTCCTCTAAAGAGTTTTAGCATCACAATGCTGGCGCATGTTGAGCGGATATTGATGCATACAAAGAGATGAAATATCAGCCCCACAATAAAGTTTTTCTTGATGGCTTTGCAGAACTTTGTTTTCATAGGAGATCTTTTTGAAAAGTCCCAGGAAGTTGAACAGCTTTTTAAAATATGGGAAGTAAAGTAAAAAACTGTTAAAAGCACCTACCACCAGATGCCATGTGCCTTCTCATTTTAGATTCCCAGCAACAGGAATGGAATACTCCTATATTTTGCTGGAGCAAGATATGTTATATAATCTGTTTAACAAAAACTGTTTACATATTAGTGGTTTTGCTTGATCTTATCAGTTAACTTGCAAATGTAAAAATGGGGAAAATAAACCTTCCCTTAACCTAAGATTCCACTTTTCAGATTGCAAAATGTAATAAGCCACAAACATTAGAAACTAAGATTGGAAAAGTTTAATGGTGAAATATTGGCAAATTGCAGTATCAAATGATGTTACACTTATGGTACATCTTTGATTAAATATAAAAAAAAAATACTTGTGTGGAAAATATTTGCTGTTGAACTATATAAAAATACTGTGTAAAATATAGCCACTTTCAAAATCTACTTCAGTTTTCTGACATTACTTAATCTTATTCAGGATCACAGGGTCATGGAAGTTACCTAGGCAGCACTGCGAGCAAGAGAGGAAACAATGGACAGGACATCAGTCTGATGCACAGCATACTAAATTATATCAGTCAAATTTAGTGCAGCCAATCAGCATAGCCTACATCTCTTCAGTATGTAGCTGGGAAACTGGAGAAGGCAGCAAAAACATTCATGCAGGTAAAGGGAGAGTGTACAAACTCCACAGACACAGTAACTGGGTAAGGATTTGGACAAATTGCCTAGTGGTATAAGGAAGCTGCACTAACCACTGCTTCGTGATTGGGACTACTTAATAGCCCAGTCATAAATTTTAAATTTTGATCCTTTAAATTTCAAATTTACGTTGTTACATTTTTGTAATGGTTCAAATGCAGTAAAATGAACCTTCAATTTACATTTATTTTAAATAAACATTAACACATTTTGTTATAAATCACAGTAATCTACTCTACAATGGCTAAACTCCAGAAATCCAAGCTGTTAATATACCCCCAAGTGTACATACAGAGTATGGTTTCCGTCACCTGTTATAATACTTAGGAGAATGGCAGTTAAAAGAACATCATTTTTTGTTTTTTAAAATTCAACCACCTTATTTAACCCTTACCTGTTTGAAATAGGGACTGCAACCTGAACATTCCCTACAGAATGTACTCATTACGTGTGAGAAGAGTTAAATTGCTCACTAGTTCTGAACAGCTTCAAAAACATTAAATTAGACCTGTCGATCTCCATTTACAACACAACCCAAGAGACCCACTATTTACAACCACTGGATTCACTGGAACAACAATTTAAGATGCTTTCAAACAAAGGTCACCTGATATAGAAGTCCTGAGGGCATCAATTTCTGTAAAGCATTAACTGTATGAGGAGTTGTAATCATTACAGCATTGTTATATTCATAAATAACGTTCTTAAAAAAAAAAAAAAAATCACTGGAGAGTAGGTTCATTAAAAATAAAAACAAGCCTTGTTTAATAATATTCCAAAAGTCACAAAGTAGAGATTATATCTAATAAGAAATAATTTAACATAAAACGATAGGATCCTTTGGGAGCTCAGATTGTTTCTCTGTGTATTAACCATTGATGGAAGGTTAAGAGTTTTATACTTGAGGAAAGAAGTACACTTCTTCAGAGTTAGTAAAAATGCTTAACAAATGTTATTGGGAGAAATTTGGACAGGGTTTTATGGTTTTGGTATGTACATCTTAATAGAGCCAAATATTCACATATTTTATAAATATTATTCAATTTAACTTTACACTTCAAGTGAATTCAAGATAAGTTTCTACAAAAAAAAAGAGAGAGAGCTATGAGCCTTTTAACATATATTAAATGAAAACAGCTAACATAAAATAACTTTATTTCACTAAATATTTCACTTTAGCTTTCTTAAAGTTTTATAAAGCATGGACCACTTAGTCTATCTGGCTCGGTGAATTAGTAGATTGATCTGAAATATCACCTGGAAATTTGCTTTAACAATATGACCATGAACATTGTTCTAAACTCCCACTGTCCTCTATACAAAAGAAGTGTATTCCATCTTCATTACAATTTTAATTTTCAACCTGTGACCTTAAGAGCACATTTCATTATTTACCAGAATTCTTCTAAAATTCTCAGCATTGAAAAGCAAACTTCTTGTCTTAGTTTCTCCCCAGACTCTACTTTGTTCAAAGCTAAGGAGATGTTGTACACTTTTGTCTCATTAAAAAGAAAAAACTGTGCCATGTTATAAGGCTGCCACAACATCCAAAGTAATTTGATAAGGGGATAAAAAAAAGCCTGACAAGAAATGTGAATCTACCATGATAAAAAGAAACCTAAGAAATGTAAACATGTTTTCAGAGTGTGAATATACATTTACACTGTAGAGCACAGCCAGACATCTTAAAAAAATAACAAATTAAAATATTATGAGCAGTGTAACATCTATAATACCACAGAGGTGTTGCTCCTATAATCGTTGAGCTAATTGGAAGAATATTACTAATGTATTCAGTATATTTGTTTTGTGATAATCCACTGCAAAAAAATAATCACTGTATTAAGAAAATTCTCAGTTAACATAGGCCCAAGCCTCAGGGTTTAAAAGATCTGGACTGAACTCTATACAAAGTCTTAACGAGAAATAGACTATAAACCACAATTTCTATATCAAATTATATCTCATACAGCAGAAGAATTAATGGCCACATTTGTAAAGTGACATGGGATTTACCACCGCTTTAAAAGATGACATAGAATGAAAAGCAATCCAAAAAAACACTTGAATTTAGCTAAAACCTGAATTAGTAACTCCTCCCATACTGGCAGCATGTTTTTCTTTCTCTTTTATTACGCATACAGACCAGAGTCTACAACAGAAATAATGAAACATATGTTTTAAAACAAAAAAGAAAAACATTCAGTTGTACAGCTGTATAATTAGCATGAATAAAATGACAAATATACCAATGATCAAAACCAATAAATATTCAATGCAGAAAAGGGAAAAAGATATTTCAAAATGATAAAATAAAATTGCATATTCATATGGAAAATGGAACCCGATACGTTGACATTTGACTTTTCAATCCAAGTGCAAAGCTAGAACTTTGGATGCAGTTTGCGTATGACACTAAAACAGTTAAGAACCAAGTTCTCTTCAGTAATAATGAAGGGGAAAAAATGCCAAATTCAATCAGGCCCTGAAAAGGCTCTGTACTATACTAACTTTATGTTAAGGCTCACCACTAAAATGTATCATTTTACATAAATTTGATAAACAAAAGCAATTTGTAAAAGAAAAATAATGTAATATTATCAATTTAAAAGTATAACTCAATCATCAAAACTAATAAAATATTTCGGGAGTGAAACTTGCTTTAAGAAATTCAGGAAAATTATTAAAGAATACTATACAATACAAAAACAGCTGAAATGGTCAACACAATTTACTTAGCTATCATAACTATCAGGGAAAAATTAATAAAATACAAATGAATAGGCAGCAAAAACATTATTTCAAAGAAAGTGAACACGTTCTATGAAATTCCGGCATTTCCTATCACTTATAATTATCAAGTTATTGGTTTTTTGAAAAGTCTGAACACATGTATATTTTGTTTAAATCACTGTTTCAGAAATCAGGTGCCTATTTTAGTTTCAAAAACATTTACACATGGACCACTGTCTAATATAAACATTGGGCTAATCAATCACCAATAGAATTCTATTTAAAGGAAGATTTAAAAGAGCATTTTCTCCCATTTTCTCTGTGACTTATATTTTTATTAATATTATGGTATTACTATTGCAATTGTTTACTTTCTCTTTTATAAATCTGAGTAATGATTTTACTAAATTTTGCTATGAGTGCAATCATGATAAAATAATACAACTAACATTATGAGTGGGCAATTAAAGAAAATGCTTGTATCTAACTTCATTAGGAAGTAATATCGTGCTTTGTCAATTACTGACACAAATGGAGATCTAGTATCTATGAAAGAGATGAATTCTCAAAATGGCACTTACCTTTGGATCTGCAAGAGCATTGATGACATTTCCTAAGGCCAGCAGTGACCGATTTATATTGGCTCCCTCTCGTAACCTTGCTCCTTTGGTATTAGTGGCACTGACCCTCTCTGATCCAGCAAGATCAATCAGGCTCATCTTTGCAATTTTGATATTTTGATTAATGTTGGCAGTTTTGCTTTGCTGCCTTAAATATATCTGTTTTACGGAATAAAGACAACTATTTAAGTAAGATAAAATGCAAGACTGTGTTTAAAATGCATAAAGCAGACTTATCAGAAAAACAGAAAAAAAAATTATATATATACTGTATATATTTTTTTTCTTTTGGGAGCTTCTACCATTGCTATATTAATGTCTTCAATATCAATTGTAATATAATGAACAATACTGCAATAAGATAAAACTCGTGAAACTAACTTTATCACAGAAAAGATATGAATGCAGACATAGAAAGGGACAAGCAGGCAGGCTATCAACACATGGAAAAACCTAGAAATCTCTTGGAGTAAAACACTAAAATTAGAAGCCTCCTAGTCAGTTTGAATTAGTAAAACAAGTCCATGACCAAATTTAAAGAATATACAACAATGGCTGACTTGCTTAAACATTGTCATAATTTATATATAAAAAAAAAAAAAAAAAAAAAAACACTTCAGAATATGTATATACTGTATATTGACATCACATTGATACAAGTGTGGGATGATCTGAGATTTTTATATCATTGTTTTATCTTTAGTCACTAAAGTCTATAACTTTTAGCCTAGGTTTTCTCATAAATTACACTTAACTTCCATTTACCTGAAATACCGCATGGGATCGTGACGAGGAGGCATTCACATCAGTTGGATGTTGCGTTCTATTTTTATTTCCATAATCTAACATTTCAAGGATCTGCTCTGCAGATTTAGGCTAAAAAAATAAGAACACAAAAGGATAATTATTGCAAAAGGGTGGTAATGATTAGTTTTAACAAACTATCGCTAATAAAATCTCTTTATAATTATCATTGATCACCAACAGGAAAAAACTGTTTAGATGAAGCTCATATGTTTAATTACCAGACAGCAAATAACTTCAGAGCCTCATACCTGAAGTAACGACAGACCCTGGACAACAACTCCTTTAATACTATCTTCACGAACAGCTAGGGGTCCAGAATTCACAAGGAGATCTCGAATTTGTTCATTGTATACCTTTAAAACAGAAAAACCATTCAGCATGCAACATTTCATACAAATAAATTTATAACATAACATTTTTAGAATTCCATGTGCAAAGTCAAACTTAAGATTTTAATAACAAGGTACAACTACAAAAATACCCAAGCTACTACATACTTTAACAGAAAGCCATCACATTTACTTACAAAATTAGCACAAAACGATATGAAAAGTTTCTAATGGACTGCAGTCAATAGATTGAAAAGATTATTTTCAATATAAACACCCAAATTACACTTTTTTCACTCCCATACAAATATACTGCATATAAGTAAACCACTATAATTCATAATTAACAAAAGGCTCGATTAGATAGATAGATAGATAGATAGATAGATAGATAGATAGATAGATAGATAGATAGATAGATAGATAGATAGAGTTTGTGGATTAATTCTGGGGCGGCACGGTGGCGCAGTGGGTAGCGCTGCTGCCTCGCAGTTGGGAGACCTGGGTTCGCTTCCCGGGTACTCCCTGCATGGAGTTTGCATGTTCTCCCCGTGTCTGCGTGGGTTTCCTCCGGGCGCTCCGGTTTCCTCCCACAGTCCATGCAGACAAGCAGGTTAGGTGGATTGGCGATTCTAGTGTGTGCTTGGTGTGTTTGTGTGTGTCCTGCAGTGGGTTGGCACCCTGCCCGGGATTGGTTCCTGCCTTGTGCCCTGTGTTGGCTGGGATTGGCTTCAGCAGACCCCCGTGACCCTGTGTTCAGATTCAGCGGGTTGGAAAATGAATGGATGGATGGATGGATGGATGGATCAATTCTGGCTAATAAACAGTATATGTGCACAACTGGGATGAAAAAGAATGGAATATTCCATCTTTCCATATATGAGTTCTCATAAACTTACAAAGAAAAGCAAACATAACAATGCAAATAAAATCCTTCTTTGGATAGATTGTAACTACAACAGAAAAAGCTGCCTTGAAAAACGAATTTTCTCACGGTTACAGACCCTTGGAGGTTATCTTCTCATACATTTGAGACACTATTCTTTATTACCAGTACATCACAGTTACTCAGGAATCTAAACTTTTTTTTTTTTTTTAATTAATAATTAATCATTTTTTGCTCTCATCAATTCTTGAAATGACAGTATTTTTATTTGCAACTATATTCCCCTTATTTTTGGACATTAAAATAATGAGGACTAATTTGTTATGGCTCAGAATTGGCAACTGAGCTCATTAATAATAGCAGGTGAAGATTTTGCTAAATTAATTTGTACAAATAAATTGGCATTACATGGAGACTAACACAGTCCCATAAGTGTCTGAGAATACAGTATTTTGGGAAACAATTATAATATATCTGAGGGGGAAAAATAACCATATATGTTTTGCCTAAAAATACAGTGGAGGCTAGTAAGGCACCGGAACCAAAACATTTCTTAAACTGATCTGAAATTCAAAAGGGATCTGCGTGCTGAGTTAAATAATAATAACAATAACAACATTAATTCTTTACATTTACATAATCTACAAAACATTGTGATTAAAAATGCCATTTTGTTAACAGCAAGGGAAATGGAGGAACTAATTCCTAAGTCATGCCATACACATGATGAAAATAGAGGAAAGACTAATAAGACTTTAGCTTAGTAAATATATAAGAAGAATGAAGGGAAGGCAACTGTAGAAATAAGACTTTTATTAAAAATGAACAATTATAAATTACAATTAATAATAAACACACTGACATTTTCAACACAAGCTTTAGAACACTCAGTTGAAGAAGACATTTTTGAACCCGCCTGAGCCTGATCCAAATAGACCAACCAGACATATAAATAAATGTTACGGCAAAACCCGAAATCAGACAAAGCAGGAAGTATCCGGCCAAATTGGGAAATGGCCAATGTCGCTGTAAATTGACCGGCCAATGTCTGATCTTTTCCTCGATTTCAGGATTTGGCCAGCCAGTTTGTGAAATGGCACGGGGCGATCAGCCAAAGTCGGAAGAAAAAAGGCACGAGCAGCAATTTGTTGCGCACTTATTAGTGCAATTGCATCGAGTGTAGCCTTGGCGGCTCTTGTTCAGAAAGCAGACGCCACTTGGTTGTTTCACAATAATTAAGATTAGGTATATAAATAGATTTCATATTTCTGTTATCATTTTAGCCCTAAAATAGTGACTTAACATCAGGGACCTATTTGATTGACCTTAAGGTTAGTGTTTGGACGAGGGGAAGGCCGTATTAAGTGGTGTCCGCTTTCTGAACAAGACCCACATTGAGCAGTTTCTCGTGCAGAATGGAAAACTCACTTCTGAATCTGCATCTGAAAGTTTTTAAGCATCTTCGCACCTTGAGCGGACAGTCTTACATAAGCGCATCGGATTTTGGCCAGGGAGTTCTCGCCACTTCGTGAAATGGCTGGCCAAAGTAGCATATACGCTGGTCATTTCTAGCAATTCGGACTTAATTCGGTCATATCTACCAGTTCTACCAGAGAAA
The DNA here is from genome assembly GCF_900747795.2 of Erpetoichthys calabaricus. Lineage (NCBI taxonomy): Eukaryota > Metazoa > Chordata > Cladistia > Polypteriformes > Polypteridae > Erpetoichthys > Erpetoichthys calabaricus. The sequence goes on from NC_041395.2 coordinate 104,333,223, forward strand.
TGTTCATACAGTTCTCCGAAAGAGGACCAAATTAATATTCTGGTAAGGCGTTGCTGTCCTACAAAACACACTCTGCCTGTGTGTACTGTTGAGACAGCACCACATCATTACCCAAATTGAACTGTCTGCATTGAAATCTGTCATCATGAGTTTCACTAACTTTGCAACAGGTTTCCATACCTGACTGGAACAAACTGTAAAATTCAACACCGCCTGTAACAATGTTATCAGCTGCTTACTGTATTACTGGAGGTGCAGGACTTAACTTGGAAAATTTCACTATCAGTCTGCATGCCACAAGAGACCATGCTACTCTCAATTTGTGTTTGTCACAGCTTTCTCTGGGCATTAATCTTTCCTCAATTGCAGCAGCCTACAACATATAAATACAGTACACATCCTTTACCACATAAGGAGTGTTCTCAGTGTTTTTAAGAATAACCTGCCAAAAGATTAAAATTTACATTATGGGAAATGCACAGTGTATTTGTTGCCCAAAGCGAACTCATATTTTGTGGCATATACTGCTTTCATTGTGAACTTTATGCAAAGATTTTGTGGTTTAGTGTTGGTGCTCCTAGACTCTTCCACTTCAAAATAATAGTTGACCAAAGCAGATCTAACAGAGAAGAAATTTCACATACTGGCAAAGTCTGCATCCTATGGCAGTGTAACATTTTAAAGTCACTGTGATCTTCATTCTACTGCCAATGTTTGCAAAGGAAATTGCATGGCTTTGAACATGATTGTAAGCACTTGTTAACAATGGATGTGGCTGAAACACCTGAACAATAATTTGGAGAGTTGCCCACATCGTTTTGGCCATACAGTGTATATGGAATAAGCAATGTATTAGCAAGTATTCCTGTTAGAGCAATCCAATTTTCTGGTGTCAGAATCAGCTTTAGTCTCGGCAATCTTGTTTAGGACCAGAAACAACAATACAAACATGTGTAGGAGAGAATGTACCTATTTCAAATAGACAAATGTGAGGTGCAGGATTTGAACCCACAACTCTGTATCAGGAAATAGCAAAGCTAAACACTGTATGTCCTACATGCAATGCAATATGAAATTAAGAAAGCAGCTGTGAAACTATAAAAAATTTTTATCATCGAATTCCACCTTTGACCACAGCATAAATAAACTTATTTACAAGGTTATGTGTCTATAAGAGACTTGTTCCTACCACTTCTTAAAAAAATAAATAAAAAACAAGGGGAAAAAAATTACAATATAGTGTGTTTTGGTTCTGATGGGATTTAGATGTTACCAGTGTTCTGACTCTTGATAATGAGAGTCTTGCAACTAAATAATGAAACCACACATTCCCATGGGGCAGAAGTATGTGCGTGTATAGTATATCCTTAGACACCTTAAACCTTATGTAACTGCCTTCCAAAAAACACCATGCAAGAGGGCTACAGAATAGCTTTGTATGCCAGAAGTACCAATGAGGACGTGCTTTGACAAGATCACTGCCCAAACAAAGAATCACACACCCACCCATACTCACGGCATTCAACCCACTCAAAAACAAACACTGTAAGCTTTCAATAAAATTTGGCCTTATATCAAAATATTACAAATACTTTATAAATGGAAATATAGTTTTTTCGTGGCAACTACATCCTTGGTGGATCTCCTTCTGCAAAAATGCAAGTAATACTGTCGGCTGTAAAAATAAATAAATAAATAAATCAATTACCTTCTTTAAAAAAATACCAATGATAATGAACCTTACAGTAACCCAATGCACTAATCGTACTGGGTTTCTCATAAGAAGCTGTTCACCACTTGGTAGTTACTTTTGGAAATGAAAAAGATAGGGAAATGAACACTTAAAAATGCTTTAGGCATCATGCAGCTATGAAGCAATATGATTATTGCATAAAACCTACATATTCAAAAAAATAAACATCTAAGGCAAAACTTTGCTTTGGATAAAATAAATATGTCACATCAAAATTCCTTGTCACTACCTTGTTTTTCTTTCACATTCTGTTAAGGAACTGCATTTTGGAACAACTTCTCTTTTCAAAATTGGCTGCTTGGTTTAGAATTACTTTTTAAATTTGTGTAACTCCTACAATTCTGATAATCAAACTCTTCAATATTTTTTTTTTAATCTTTTACTGAGCAGCATGGAAACCAAAGCATAATTTATTTAGAACTTTAAATACAAATTTGAGAATTCATTGGGGTTTATTTTCAGATATAGATTTCATATTTGTGAATAAAAATGGACTACTTAAAGAATGATTTATATCCCTACCCTGAAACCATGCAGGTTTCAGAGACGAGTTTTGAAAGCATCATTCACAAAGTGAGAAATGATAACTCTTTGAGATATTATAGAAAGAAAAGATAAATACTGTAAATCGATTACTTTGTAAAACATAGGTGTTATCAATGTTGTTGATAACATCAAAAGCAGCAAGACATGCAAACTTGTTATGCTGTGAAATCATCACAAGCAACACACAGTCATGCGTCAAATTACACCTGACCTAGATGAGGCCATAAGAGAGAGAGAGTAATTATGCTCCAGAAATTGCTAAAACCAGCTACTACAGGCCGCAAAGGCTACACGCCTTTTGCTTATCACGTACTTGTGGCAGTGATGCCAGTCATAGAATGATACGCTCAAAACAGTACATAAAAACAGCGACAGAAGTGGTGATGGAACTGTCAGTGGTGTTCCTTCCTGTACTGATGCTGCAACCAAGAAATGGACAAAAACAAGCAATAGGAAGTAAAAGGTTGTATGTCTTTTTGTTTCTGATCTGCACAGATTGTTCGTAATTTTGTTTTACATGAAGAAGATAGAAACACCTTGTAAATAGTAATACATTTGTTATTATAATATTCCATAGGGTCTCGTATGTATTCTGACTCTGGGAGAGACCTTTAAGATTTATTTTAATTGGCCCTGCTTTGCTTGGCTGATTCTTACACGTTCATTCAAAACTGCCTTCCCCTACACAGGCACCATGACTAAAAGACCAGTATGTGATTCTCTATACTGGCAACAGGTGAGGGGATGCTGGCGCATACATCTTACTGCCACTCCTCCATGTTAACAACACTTATAATTAAAATTTGCACTTTTTGCACTTCTTTTATTTTCTTTTATTGTATGTATAGTTTATGGATGCAACTGGATTGAATAGCATTGATTTTGGATTATTTTTATGGATTTAGCCTTGACTGGGCTCGCTACCTTGGGGACAACTGAATCTTTCTGTGGTTCACTGAACGAGACTTTATTTTGATTGCCTGCTCTTGCCTGATGCTTGATATACAAAAATTATTTCTCTGCACCTTAGAGATCAAGGAGCTGGGGATATTCTGCCTCCTTGATTATAATGCATATGCTTGATTGCTGTTGATTTCTTCTGTACATGCTTCGACTGGGAATGACTGAAGTGATCTGATGTTTCCAGGATCACCTGGATTGTGGCTTTGGTGCAATCACGCCTATAATACCCAGCGCTATATGCATGTGCTTGTATGCTAGAACCTCCAGAATTCTGGTAGATATCTTTAATGTGCACCTTGTACTATCTCCTACTATGCCTTTTGTGGAGTTTTTGCTGCTTTGCTATTATTGTTCATCTGCCCCAACCCACCCCACCCGTCTCACATTTCAATGTCTGCTACTATCAGAGAAGCATTGCTCTACTCTTTTAAGCATCTTGAGTATGGGAAAGGCATTATATAAATAAAACATTTTTATTATTGTGTGTACTGGTGACCCACAGAGCCTCAATTGCTATGAATGGTACACTATGTGACTGACATTAGGCCAATTTGACATACTGCCATAAGTTGACACGACTGTATTCAGAAATATACTGTATGGATGTTATTTACAGTAAAGGTATGTACAGTGCATCCAGAAAGTATTCACAGCGCATCACTTTTTCCACCTTTTGTTATGTTACAGCCTTATTCCAAAATGGATTCAATTCATGTTTTTCAAGTTTGAGGTTTTTGCAAATTTATTAAAAATAAAAAAACTGAGAAATCACATGTACATAAGTATTCACAGCCTTTACTCAATACTTTGTCGATGCATCTTTGGCAGCAATTACAGACTCAAGTCTTGTTGAATATGATGCCACAAGCTTGGCACACCTATCCTTGGCCAGTTTCGCCCATTTCTCTTTGCAGCACCTCTCAAGCTCCATCAGGTTGGATGGGAAGCGTCGGTGCACAGCCATTTTAAGATCTCTCCAGAGATGTTCAATCGGATTCAAGTCTAGGCTCTGGCTGGGCCACTCAAGGACATTCACAGAATTGTCCTGAAGCCACTCCTTTGATATCTTGGCTGTGTGCTTAGGGTCGTTGTCCTGCTGAAAGATGAACCGCTGCCCCAGTCTGAGGTCAAGAGCGCTCTGGAGCAGGTTTTCATCCAGGATGTCTCCGTACATTGCTACAGTCATCTTTCCCTTTATCCTGACTAGTCTCCCAGTCCCTGCCACTGAAAAACATCCCCACAACATGATGCTGCCACCACCATCACTGTAGGGATGGTGCCAGGTTTCCTCCAAAAGTGATGCCTGGCATTCACACCAAAGAGTTCAATCTTTGTCTCATCAGACCAGAGATTTTTTTTCTCATGGTCTGAGAGTCCTTCAGGTGCCTTTTGGCAAACTCCAGGCAGGCTGCCATGTGCCTTTTACTAAGGAGTGGTTCTGTCTGGCCTAGGGATGGGCATCGAAAACTGGTTCTTGTTGAGAACCGGTTCCCACTGTTTCAATTCCTTGGAATTGCTTGCCATTTTTGCAAACGATTCCCCTATCGATTCCAGTCGCCTCGAATGACGTCACCGCGTTGCGTAGCGTCATTTACCCAGCAGGAAACATGGCGCCTAAGCGGCACAAATGCTCAAAAGTTTGGTTATACTTTACGAGAAAGGATGACAACAGGGCAACTTGCAAAGTAGATATTTAATCAAAGGGAGGAAACACTATGAATATGCAAAAGCATTTGCACACAAAACACGCGATAACCTTAAATGAATGTTGTGTTTTTGATCCGCTCCGGACTAGTGAATCTCAACCCAGCAGCAGCGGTAACGTTTGCAGGTCCTCTCCCGTTAATACGGCAGGTAACTAATCAACTAACATTGCATATTATGTTAGCGCGATTTGCCTTATTGCAAAACCTGCTATTATTGTGCATTGCATTTAGATGACCATGACGAGAGAGACAGACAGAGTCTGGCTGTCTCAGATGCTGGCAGTTCTCGCTGCAGTCTACCGGTAGCTTCTCCTTTCACAGAGGCGGGGAAAAGTAAAATGACACAGGCCAGGATAGACGAATGTCACCGAGCAGTGACTAAGTTTGTGGTAAAAGGCTTGCACCCATTTGCCACAGTAGATGCCCCCCGATTTTCGGTAAGTGAATGTGTTTAATTGTATGCTAAGTCAGGGAATGTCAAATTTGCGTGTTCTCCTCTTACCAGATGTTTCATCCGTTTCCATTTCTGAGCTGAAACATGTGTTGAAGGCAGCCGTCACTGCAGATGGATGGGCAAGTTTTAGTCAAGATCATTACCTCACAGTAACGCTGCATTATGTCAGGAATGGCAAGGCTCAAGAAAAAGTCCTCAAAACCAAACCAGTGTACCAAGCACAGACAGGGACAGCTGTAGCAGAGAAGACTGATGAGATCTTGGAGGAGTATGGTATCAAAGACAAGGTTGTGGCAGCCACTGTTGATAATGCGGCCAACATGGATGTAGCTGTCAAAATAGTTGATGGTTGCAGAATTGCACTGTGCACAGTTCCATTGGACTTGAGTTGATTGTATTTGTTGCTGGCTGATGTAGTTTTATTTTTGAGTGCTCAGCTCATATATACTTTTAAAAAGGAGAGTGTAAATGTTACTTGACATTCTTGTGTAATTGCCACAGAATAATTTATGTTATACTTTGTTATTGCTACAGAAGAATATTTATTTTATTATTATTTTACATTTACACATTTTTTTCTGGGGACCCCATGGCACCCCATCGAGGAGCCGTAGGCTGTGGATCTCTTAAGATCTCACTGTTGGGTTTGTAAGGTCATGCTACTCCTAAATTTCTATCTTGTTCAAAGATAAGATATAAAACAAAGTTCTAAGTTAATCGACCTGTGTGTTCTCCTTTTTTAAAAATAAGAATCGATAGGAGAATCGATAAAGAATCGAATTGTTAAACAGAATCGAAAATGGAATCGGAATCGTGAAAATCTTATCAATTCCCATCCCTAGTCTGGCCACTCTACCATACAGGCCTGATTGGTGGATTGCTGCAGAGATGGTTGTCCTTCTGGAAGGTTCTCCTCTCTCCACAGAGGACCTCTGGAGCTCTGACAGAGTGACCATCGGGTTCTTGGTCACCTCCCTGACTAAGGCCCTTCTCCCTCGATCGCTCAGTTTAGATGGCCGGCCAGCTCTAGGAAGAGTCCTGGTGGTTTCGAACTTCTTCCACTTACGGATGATGGAGGCCACTGTGCTCATTGGGACCTTCAAAGCAGCAGAAATTTTTCTGTAACCTTCCCCAGATATGTGCCTCGAGACAATCCTGTCTCGGAGGTCTACAGACAATTCCTTTGACTTCATGCGTGGTTTGTGCTCTGACATGAACTGTCAGCTGTGGGACCTTATATAGACAGATGTGTGCCTTTCCAAATCATGTCCAGTCAACTGAATTTACCACAGGTGGACTCCAATTAAGCTGCAGAAACATCTCAAGGATGATCAGGGGAAACAGGATGCACCTGAGCTCAATTTCGAGCTTCATGGCAAAGACTGTGAATACTTATGTACATGTGCTTTCTCAATTTTTTTATTTTTAATAAATTTTCAAAAACCTCAAGTAAACTTTTTTCACGTTGTCATTATGGGTTGTTGTGTGTAGAATTCTTAGGAAAAAAATGAATTTAATCCATTTTGGAATAAGGCTGTAACATAACAAAATGTGGAAAAAGTGATGCGCTGTGAATACTTTCCGGATGCACTGTATATCAACAGTTCTCTAGAATGTTTTTAATCCCAATCCTGCAATCCCGTTGAGCACTAGAGGAATCAAAGGAACAATGTTCCGATAATGGACAGATAAATTGTTCAAATCTGATCACAAGTTACAGTGGGCATCTCTTATGTTAAGAAATGCAATTAATTTTACTTCCAGGCACCAAATAATAACACCTGAGTAAATAAAGTAGTTACATTCAATTTTAAAAAGGGACAAAGGTCTGAAAACTAGCAAGTTTCTGTACAGCCAAGTATGGATTTAAAAAAAAAAAAAAAACTTTTTTTTTTCCTGAAAAGGTGAGAAAGCACAGAAATATTAGACTGTATACTGTACCAGTCAGCAGAGGTGCTCTGATTGATGGGACGATTTTTCACTAAAAGAGACATGATTGGTGATCAGTAAATTGGCAGACCACAAAACTGATCTTTTCAGCCCCTGGTTTTATAAGCTTTATGCAATTTATTTGCAGTGCTATTTTATGCAAGGTATTACAGTAATTGAGTCAGCACATATCTTTTATCTTTGCAGCTAACTTTCTGTAGTGTACTGTAAACAAAGCAAGTCAAGACTTGTTTTACAAGAGACTGAGAGATGGTTGGAATATTAGCCTTTATGTTAAAAGAGGTGGAGTAATAAACTGAGAAAAAGGAATCGGTGAAGTCTTCCTGTAAGTTACAATAAAGGGCAGAAAAAGCTACTTTAATGAATTCAGACTTTATTTTGTCCTTTAAATTAAAACAAGCTTGCTTCCCAAACTCAAAGTGTCCCATTTAAGTGCAGCAGCCAACATTTTTAACTGAAAAAGAAATGATAGACAAATTTGGAACTGCTGCTTAGTAAATAATGCTGATGTAGTGCAGAGTCATTTCATGAAATTTACAACCTGGAAACAAAAATGTGCACTGAGGCATCAGGTAACTCTTTTCAACTGACATGACTTACTACAGGTGAGAAAATGACCTAAAATAATCAATCATCAGCTTCTTGATCACATGTAATGACTTAAAAGTTTCACCAATGCTCCTGTTACAAGTTTTCAAAGTGTTCTGTCTTAGGAAATGGACATTACAATTAGGAAATCACAAAGCTATAATACATAACAAAAAGATCTTGCCTTATGTGGTCACAGAAAAAGCATGAGAAGAATCATGTAAAAAATAAAATGCTTACCAATAACCAATATGTACTCTGAGATCCTAAATGATATGCTGAAGGTTGAGAAAATACTCCCTACTATTTGCCCAAAAAACTGTACAGTGTGAATATGTTTTGTAAGGTCTAAACCTTACCTTTGATAACATCAGGACTAACTTATTAGTCCAAGAGTGATACATGTTAATGCATCTGTCCTCACAGTTAACTGCCTGTGGTCAACTAAAGGTGTACGATACGTAAAGAACATATTGAACCTCAGAAAAACCCTGAAAGTTAAAATGACAGTGAAACCAATTGGTGGGGTCTAAATTAGGTCTGCAAAGAAAATTTGAGAAGACAACATTAACGCAGTATTTTGGTTCTTTGGGAAAAATGTTTTTGTGGACATGAAAAAAGACCCCACATTAACATGCTATAATCCCTTAAATCACCTATTTGCTAAAATATTCTCTTTTAGTATATCAGCTGTATTTATATTGTGGTAGAGGAGTTCTATCCATTCGTGTACATTTAAACCTTGCTATAAAAAGTTGCAGGTAGCTCTTCTCTCCATGTATAAAGCTGGGCTACTAGAAAGCATACTGATTTGCAAAGGTGGTAGCCCAGCAGGCAACCATGTGCATTTACAATTTAAGCACCCCATGTTTCTGCATAGCTGAACCAAGTCACTTCTGGTGGAAGAGGGATTTTGGCCAAGTTTCGTCTAAACCAGTGGTCCCCAACCTTTTTGACAGCAAGGACCACTTTATTAGATGCAAATTTTTCCACGGACCGGTTGGGGGGGGGTTGGTTGGGGGGGGCAGTTTTATACACAATTTACATAACATTTCTATTATTATTAAAGTTATTAAGCAGTTCGCATACGTTTGCAATCTGAGATTTTTCTTCTTTTTTTGCATATAACAAAGACATATGCTTTACATTTGCCAATCCAACAGATTGCACATCACAAACATTAACAATGCAATCTTTTTTTTGTGTCTGCCGTTTCTATAGGAGGCTGTGTGCTTGACAATGAGTTAAATTCCAATGGATGTTTTTCAAATGTTGACAAGCAATAAGCAAAAGGAATCACTGAAAACCACAGACAACAAAAACAGCAAAAAAAAAAAAAAACAGTACGAGGAAAGTTCGAAGAAAGAGATTTTTTTTACAATGTTTTTGTTTGGGGATCGTTGTGCAAACGTGCACAACTGAGATGCGACCACAGATCTAACTGCTCTGTGGATGATTCGTTCAAGCATTTCAAGATCACTTCGTTGTAATGAAAGCATCTGTTGAATGTACTTCGTAGTAACGTGATTTCTATAGACTCATGTCATATGGGGAAACTGTCGGGACCATAAAAATACTTTGTTGTAATAGTCTCTCACCTCGGTCTCTCTCCTCTCTCTGCACCGCTGCAAAGCCCCGCCCGCCAAGCGTTCTGAAAAGTCTGAGTGAGTCACCGTTGCCGGCAGTTCTCTCGCGGCCCGGCTGTCAGACGGCTGCGGACCGGTAGTGGGCCGCGGACCGGGGGTTGGGGACCCCTGGTCTAAACAACTTCATATTCGGTTTTTGGTACACTAATAGACTACAAACATACTTAAGCCACAGGTTTATGGTTGTGGTTTTAGGTTTCAGTATGTTTATACTCCTTTGTGATAAAAATTAACTGATAGAAATGAACTACATTTTACAAAACAACAAAGTCGGTCAATTTTAGCTTCAGAGGATGCCATATAAACAGAAGAAAACAACCATCAGTATACAAAAGAAAAATTCAGAAAACAGAAAACTATGAACCTGTATTGGCTGAAAGCTAGTTCTCAAACTGGATGGCTGGATGCATAAAACCAAAATCAGCAGACATGAAGGAAAGGGAAAAAAAATACATTTAAACAGTAATGACAAATACATGTTTTATTAAGGCTGCCGCAATGAATTGATATAATTGACAAAACTATTTAGTGAGATTGTATGTTCTTATTTGACTAGGTGTCCACTGTCCCTTCGTCACACTGCATGACACCATGCTACAACTCTCTGTACTATTTTTGAGTAGGCTAAGCTACACTGCATTTAGTGAAAGGAGGTTCCCCAAAACACCAGGCAGAAGTCTCCTCTGTGTGGAAGCACTGTATTTCACTCAAAAATTTGAGAACGTTTGTTGGATCACTGTGCGATGTTCTACAAAATAACTAGCTCAATGCATGATCATCTGAAGAGGAAGCTTAATGGAAGTATACCACATGATAAGACAGCAATGCCCAAGTAACCCAATTACTCTTATTTAGCTGTCTGACAATAGTTCTCTAGGCGTTGTGAAGCGGTTTAACTTGATAAATTCATGCTAGCGACTAGTGTTGGAACTAAAGTTAGAGTCACAGTATTCTTTAGACAGAACAGATAAATTACCACTATTGTTACTTGAGAATCATGAGTGTGCTTAAGTAAAATAAGGTTGCAGTGCATATGCTAGCTAAATACCATAGACAAACCTGTTAAGTATACTTGTTAGCTTTATTTTGGTCAGAGTTGCATTTTCACCCTCTGCTCAAATATTATGCCACAGCTGGCAACTTGTAACTCTTTAACTGCCATCTTGTGGATCCAAAGGAAAACTACTTATCAGCGGTTGTCCAAACTGAAAAGCAATAACATGTCAAAAAAAAAAAAAAGAGGACAGCTTTATAAAGTTATTTTTAGGTATTTTCTCTTCTAATTAAATTGCAAATAAATCACATTTAATAAGCATTCAGGCTGACTCTGTAAAATGATTTTTTTAATCCAATACTGATGGCACAGTTGATTTAATCTGAAAGACAGTTTGTGGAACAAGCAACAGCACAGGGGAACTGATGCTGTTGTGAAGTTGCATTTTTTTAAAAATAAATAATTTCCACTGAAGTTTAGATTAGAAATGTACAGACAATACAGCTCAGAAAAATCCTGGTTTTAAAAAGATACAAACATAAGCATGTCTTAACTAAAATGTTTCTGGGCTTATTCTGCATTTTAAGTAGGTGCAGATAGCCTGATAAACATCCAGCCACCCTCATGTCATTGGAATGGAGCACCAGGAAGAGTCATGTGGAGTTATCCTGAATGCCACTTATAAAGGTTTTCTCCCATTTCGTCTCTTTGCATTCTATGTCTGAAACAGTATTTTTAGAAGATGTTCTGAGTGAATTAATTTACGTGTTACACAGAACCTTTTGCAATACATTTTGTTTTGATTATTAATGCTCGTTTACTATACGTGGTAACAAACTGATTAAGACATCTAGTAGGTTGCCTTAGAAAAACTGAAAAATTGCCAACAAATACATTTTATTTATAGCACATTTTCCAGAAAAAGTTAGAACTTAACATAAAGAATTTAAAATTGACAAATTTAATATAACATAAATTTGACAGTTTAATATGTTTTTTTATTAATGCTTGTAAAATGGATCCTAGTGGATCTATTGTAAAGCTAAGGTGTTTTTAAAAAAAAAAAAAAAAAAAACACTAACTAAAAACCCTGATTATTTTGTATTGTTTCAAATTCGAATGCTGACATTAACCAATATATTAATAACTCCATTATTAATCAAATATCTCATTTTTGATAGCAGTCCTATTTCATTTGCCTTTTTGATGGAGTTACTTGTGTTTTTTTTGTAATCTTGATTTTTTCAAGTTATATATCAAATTATTCAATAAATATTAAAATACAGTCCACATTCATGTCTGTCTGTGTTATTTGGATAAAATGACTCATTAGATTAATTGATAAAATAGTTGCTAGATTACTCATTTACAAAACAATTGTTTTTGGCAATTATTTTAATAATTAATTAAAATCTTGAATTTTTGCCATTCTGGAATTAATTTTTTATGTAATGATTTGAATTTCTTTTCCCCCCATATAATAAACTTTATTTCTATCGGACATAAAAATCTGGAGAATGTATCTCTAGTATAAATGGGCATAAATTCATTAGAACTTCAAAAAGACTATCATATCAGATGGCACTATACTAAATAGACTATATCTGATCATATTCTATTTAGTTCAAAATAGGGTAACATGTTAAAATCTATCCCAGTAGCAACATGTACAAGGCAGGAATCAGCCTAGGAAGGGGTCAAGTCTATAGACGGTCTATAATTTAGACTTCTCAGTTAACCTAACACATGCATCTTTGGGGCATGGAAAGAAACGTGGGATACTTAAAACAAAGCATGTTCGAACATTCAGTGACCAGTACAGAGTTTGAGCCTAGTTTTCTGGGGCCTCATGTATAACGCTGTGCATAGAAATCAAACTATAACATGGCGTAAGGACAAAAGCGAAAATGTTCGTACGCACCAAAAAATCCAGATGCATACAGTAAATCTGTGCGAACGCCAAGTTCCACGTTCTTCCACTACTTAAATCCCGGTCAGCGTGAAAAGTAACGCACATGCACGCGCCTGCTGTCCCTCCCCAACTCCTCCCAGAACGACGCCTCTTTGAATATGCAAATCAATATAACTAGTGCTTAAGCTCAGCCTTCTGCGAAAACACAATGGCAAAAGCACTGGGGAAAAATAGAAGAATTTCAGCGAATACCAAGTGGAGGCAAGGAAAAACTTACTATTTGTTGGTTTAAACAGTGGTATAATCAACAAAAGGAAGTTGATCGAGTGACAGAGTGTCAGAGATACTCGAAAGCTCAAGTTTACAAAGATGCACAGTACCCAAAATAAAAAAGAAGCAGTCAGATATCAAAGTCACCGTGAAAAGTCGTAGCCCACTGTCTGAGTGTCATATGAAAGCTTATTAGGGTACAGAGAAAAGAAAAAAAAATAGGGGCACAGTGAGAAAAAAGCTCGAAATGCCAACTTTAATCTCGAAATTTCTACTTCAATCACGTAGTTTATTTTGTCATTAAAGTAGAACATCATAAACTTCACCTTTAAATCGTTTAATTTACTAGTTTCTCAAATCCCATCGTAACTAAAGTAGCACATTAAATGCTTTGTTTTGTATGTGTTCTTCTATGTACTCTGTGTGTGAATCACTACGTGCTTCTTAAATGGACTTTCTCTTCCTCCGACAGGACACAGAATCCATTACATTCGTGATATTACAGCTCTCTGAATAATTAAAATACTGAGATGTATACTTGATATCATTTTCATGATGATAGGAATTAAAGCATGTTATTAAACTTGGGAACACTATCACGGAGCGCAGCGCAGTGATAATGACGAGCAGGCGCCTCGTCCACAGATCCTGCCTCCCGCACGATGCTTGCTGCGCCGTGCGTGACCTTCAATGAAATAATTTATTGCAGCAGTACTGTCTCTTTCAAACGTACTAACCCCCAATTCCTGTCCTTCCTTTTCTTTCTCCAAGTAACCAATCACCACACAATCAGCTCTGTAATAGATGTTAAGCCATGTGTAAGCTTAGAACTCTGATTCTTCAAAACTTTTAAGGAGCATTGAAATATCTTCATAGTACATGTTTAATTATTCTATCCATCTATCCATCCAGTGTTGCGCCAGTCCCAGCAAGAATACAGCGCGAGGCAGGAACAATCCCTGAACTAGCTAGCGCTGTGCCACTGTGTCCTCACATGTTTAATTATTAACAATATAGATTATGTAAATGACGTTAACATTTTATCTGTATAATATAATAAACATATTTTGCTGCATTTCATCTTAAAAATGATATCATCATCATATGTAAATACGCGCTTTATAAAGTGGCGCAGGTTGTGCAATATTATAACTGTATCACAAGTTTACAGTGAGGTAATTGTACTTGTAAGTACAAGCAGATCTACAAGGAGCACTTGATGGACTGATTGAATGTGTTTATAGTTCTTGGGATGAAACTGTTTCTGAACCGCGAGGTCCATACAGGAAAGGCTCTGAAGCGTTTGTCGGATGAGAGCTGTTCAAATAGCAAATGGCTGAGGCAGCATGTGCTTGATTCTGTATACCAGTAATTCTCTTTTCGATCAGCTGCTCCGAGTGGTGCAGTGAGAGTAATATGGAAAATGATGATCCACTGTGGCAACCCCTAACGGGAGCAGCTGAAAGTAGATGAAGGTGCAGTGAGAGTAACAACGCTAAAGCAGCTATGGTATTTAGAATAGTAAGGCCATTCCGTGGACCATTATATTGTTACAGGTTAATTACAATCAGATGTCTTAAACTAATGAACAATATGCGTTTAATTTCAGTGTATTTGATAAAGCCGGTGTTGTGGATGTAAAAAAAAAAAGGGAAATCACCCGGGAACAGCAGCACTGCTTTGACGCTGGGTGCCGCCAGTTTGCAAAACCAAGCAGAGAACTTACGTACTCCAGGGTTGGAGCTACGTGAAAATGAGCGTGGCTTTACACCAAGTTTAGGTTTTATACATCGTGATTAGAGCGTGGAAATGGGCTTACGGAACATTTTTGTGCATACGCACCATTTATACATGAGGCCCCTGGACCTTATGCTGCAGATCTAACCGCTGCTCAGTAGCCACTCTCCATTAAACAAATATTGATTTACTTATTCCGAAGCCAGGGTCATGGTAAGAAAGCAAAAAATTTATTAAAGGAAAAGTAAATTTTAATTTTTCTAAAATAAAATACATTTCAGTAGCATTTTGTGAGAGTTACACTGATAATTTATGATATGGAATGGTGGTATAATAGTTATGTCAATTGACTCCTTAAATTATTCTTACAATAAATACATCATGCTGTTTGACAGTTTATGTTCCCTTGGATCATTGTTTTTTCTTTATTTTGTAAATAATTATATACAGTACTGTAAGTACTATAAAAGTTTGATTTTTTTCAAGTGTCATTCAAAATTGTGCATTGCTGCTTTAATTCATCAAAGAACATAAAAAAATTAAACTCATCATAGTAGACACCTGCCCATTCTCCTTATCAGAAACACAGCACATTGTCTCTTTTTGACTCAAATTTGTCTTGAGCACCTTACTATTTTTGGCTGTAGAAGTACTGGCATTCCACTCTATTACTAAGTTTCATTTATGTCCTCTTATTCAGTGTAAATAAAGTTCTGTCTCTAAGCTTAATTTGTCCCCAAGAAAAATATAAACAGAAAAATCAGAATGATGTTTACAATTTCATTGAGAAAATAGAGCAATTGAATGAAAACAACAATAACTGATTTCTTGTATAGCCCAAAATCACATAAGGAATTCCTCAATGGGCTTTATAATTCCTTGTTTCCTCTGGGGCAAAAATGGAAGAAATCTTGGGAAAGGCAATAGGCTGTATGCACACTCTCTTCCGGATTCTGTGCCGGCCAGCTGCTGCACTTCTGGCACTGATATCAAGAAACGGACTGGCTATTGCATTTTTCTCCTGATCACTACAAGACGTCCACAAACTTACGGTAAATGAGACAAGTCGCATTACCCAATCATCATGCCAAACGTCAAGAGCTAAAAAGGAGAACTGCATTAAATTATATACAGTATTTCAAGCTACTAGCACAATTCTGAAGGAACAATCCAGATGTATTGTCTACTATGGATGTACATGGGACAAATTATGTGATTATATTAGGCTTCTTCCCAAAAAAAACAAAAAAAAACAAAAAAAAAACTATTTCAATAATTAGTCATTAAACTTTATTCAGGGACAGGTGAAAATGTATGTAAGCTTAATATTGCAATGGCATGTTATATTGTTAATGAGTTGGCATTACTTAATCAATACACCTATAAAAATGACAACTCTGCACAGTCACATGTGCTTTCTCCAACTACTGAGGCAAAGGGAAAGTAATCCTTTTAAGGATAGTGAGCCACCTCAATGATCCATGTAAAAAGCAGAAAATCCATCGATTGTGGCACTCAGTACCGATGATACAATACATAATAACAGGAATCTTCTGGATACCTTACCTTATTTAAAAAAAAAAAAAAAAAAAAGTGAATGTCACGGTCAGAGCCAGCAAAACGGTGAATGGCAAACTGTTCCTTTGTTGTAAGGGTATCACTTCCCCCCCCACCCCCCCCCCCACTATTACAGCAGCCCAGGTAAGGAGAGAGCCGAGGAGACTTCGTGCCAGCAAAGCAGTGGGTCCAGATGGAGTATCGCCACGACTGTTGAAGACCTGTGCGTTGGAGCAGGGGAGTCCTCTACAGCGCATCATCAACCTGAGCCTGGAACGGGGGAAGAGTCCCGAGGCTTTGGAAAACATCTTGCATCACCCCAGTCCCAAAGGTATCACATCCTAGTGAGCTGAATGACTTCAGGCCTGTCGCCCTGACGTCACATGTGATGAAGACCATGGAGCAGCTGTTGCTTCACCACCTGAGGCCACAGGTCCGCCACGCCCTCGACCCTCTGCAGTTCTCATACCAAGAGAAGGTGGGAACGGAGAATGCCATCATCTACATGCTACACCGAGCTACAAGAGCACACCAAAGGATGATGACTCACAAGTCAAAACAGGACAACAATATCAGCCCCCATAATTGGCAAAGCCACAAAGCACTGCCGGTCATTTTCTTTACGCACAGAAATAAAATGGAAAATGCATTAAAAAACTGCAAAGGCAAATTTAAAAAAAAATGTTTCTTGATACCTACAACCAACACATGATAAACACAGAACAAGAGTGTGAATCCATTGCCAGTGACATTGGAAATGGGCTATATAAATAAAATATATTATTATTATTATTATTATTATTAGGACAATAATTTATAATAAAGATTTCTTAGTGGGGACAAGGCACATATATACATGTGAAAAGCTGTTAGAAGCGGCAGATTCTGTAATTTTCCCATCAGTATTAAAGTGTCTCAATATAGCAAACTAAACTATAATAAAATTACAATGGTATGACAAACATGGTAGCTGCATCAACGTCAACATAACCCATCAGATAGGGTCATAAAAGTCAATAAACATGCTGTACATATACAAGCAAGGGCCTGTTATTTACTACCTGAAATAAATATTTCAGCAATTGATTATTTATGATCTCATCAGTTTCATATATTGAAACTGTTTAAAAAAAAAAACTTCTTGGAAATGCGGCATACGCAGCCACCAGATTTTATTTTATTTTTTAAGACGATACATTGTTTGAATTTTCACTTAATCAATGACGTGGAGAAATAAAAGGCATACTTTATGTTCATATAATAAATTGGCACTGGCAAGTTTATTAACAAGAGTTACAAGTTTCGTGCCTCAGTTTTTGCTACTCAAAAGTTAATTTAAGAAACACGTTAACATAAACCAATTTCTAAGTAAACATCTCACATACATTTGACTAATATCAAAAGATGCAACTTACACTGCATAATACTGTTTTCTTAGCTGTTACTTTAAGTGGACAAGAACACATCACTTTGTAAAAAGCCATATTATTGAACATAATGCAAAAGCAATATCAGAATCTGCTTTTATAAATGTTTCTTGCCAGTTACTGCAATCTATAGTATATCAACATATTAATTAATTCTTCAGGGACAATCTGAATTATTAAATTACAAAATAATTTGTAAATAATAATTTAAATTAGCTTCCTTGAAAGGATTACCTATTCCTGCTTAAAAACAACAGCCTAAAGAATAAGTTTGGTATTTTTCAAGTCTGTTATTTCTTCACAAACACAGTGTACAGTATGTGCACGTTCTAAAGTTAAGCGTTTTCTATATATATATATATATATATATATATATATATATATATATATATATATATATATATATATATATATATATACAGTACTGTGCAAAAGTTTTAGGCAGATGTGAAAAAAATGCTGTAAACAAAGAATGCTTTCAGAAATCTAAATAATGATTGTTTATTGTTATCAATTTACAAAATACAAAGTGAGCGAACAAAAGAAAAACCTAAATCAAATCAATATTTGGCGTTACTACCTTTTGCCTTCAAACCAGCATCAATTCTTATAGGTACACTTGCACAAAGTCAGGGATTTTGTAGGATTATAGTCAGGTGTATTATCAACCAATTATACCAAACAGGTGCTAATGATCATCAATGTCACACGTAGGTTGAAACACAGTCATTACAGAAACAGCTGTGTAGGAGGCTTAAAACTGGGCGAGGAACAGCTAAACTCTGCTACCAAGGTGAGGTTGTGGAAGACAGTTTCACGTCATGGCAAGATTGAGCACAGCAACAAGACACAAGGTAGTTATACTGCATCAGCAAGGTCTCTCCCAGACAAAGATTTCAAAGCAGACTGGGGTTTCAAGATGTGCTGTTCAAGCTCTTTTGAAAAAGCACAAAGAAACGGGCAACGTTGAGGATCGTAGACGCAGTGGTCAACCAAGGAAACTTAGTGCAGCAGATGAAAGACACATCAAGCTTATTACGCTTCGAAATCGGAAGATAATGTCCAGCAGTGCCATCAGCTCAGAACTGGCAGAAACCAGTGAGACCCAGGTACACCCATCTACGGTCCGGAGAAGTCTGGCCAGAAGTGGTCTTCATGGAAGAGTTGCAGCCAAAAAGCCATACCTCCGATGTGGAAACAAGGCCAAGCGACTCAAGTATGCACGAAAACATAGGAAATGGGGTACAGAAAAATGGCAGCAGGTGCTCTGGACTGATGAGTCAAAATTTGAAATATTTGGCTGTAGCAGAAGGCAGTTTGTTCGTCGAAGAGCGGTAAAATAATGAGTGTCTGCAGGCAACAGTGAAGAATGGTGGAGGTTCCTTAATAATAATAATAATAAATTTTATTTATATTGCACTTTGTTTGGGGCTGCATTTCTGCAAATGGAGTTGGAGATTTGGTCAGGATTTATGGTGTTCTCAGTGTTGACAAATACAGGCAGATACTTATCCATGTCCTGTGGTGGGTTGGTGCCCTGCCCGGGATTGGTTCCCTGCCTTGCGCCGTGTTGGCTGGGATTGGCTCCAGCAGACCCCCGTGACCCTGTGTTCAGATTCAGCAGGTTGGAAAATGGATGGATGGATGGATACTTATCCATCATGCAATACCATCAGGGAGGCGTATGATTGGCCCCAAATTTATTCTGCAGCAGGACAACAACCCCAAACATACAGCCGAAGTCATTAAGAACTATCTTCAGCGTAAAAAAGAACAAGAAGTCCTGGAAATGACGGTATGGCCCCCACAGAGCCCTGATCTCATCATCATCGAGTGTGTCTGGGATTACATGAAGAGACAGAAGGATGTGAGGAAGCCTACATCCATAGAAGAGCTGTGGTTAGTTCTCCATGATGTTTGGAACAACCTACCAGCCGTGTTCCTTCAAAAATTGTGTGCAAGTGTACCTAGAGAAATTGATGCTGTTTTGAAGGCAAAGGGTGGTCACACCAAATATTGATTTGATTTAGATTTCTCTTTTGTTCATTCACTGCAATCTGTTGATTGATGAAAATAAATGATTAACACTTCCATTTTTGAAAGCATTCTTTGTTTATAGCATTTTTTCACACCTGCCTAAAACCTTTGCACAGTACTGTATATATTCATACATATATATATATATATATAGGGCACCGTGGCGGATGTTAGCAGATTGCTGGCCAACCACAAGCGTTACCTGGTAGGTAACCACCCATACAATCAGATTGTGACACAGATTACGAATGCCGTGAATGTAATTACCCCGATCTACATGCTGTCAAATAAACGAACCACATGCCGTGGCGCAACGTTAGGGGCATCGCCTCTGGCGCTGACGTCCGATTCCCGAGAGGGAGTGCAGTGGAGTGTGTACGCCTGATGAGCCCAGAATGAGGGCGAAACACGTGTCACGTACTCTTTGCATTTATTTGACAGTAAACTATTTCAACCATATATATATATATATATATATATATATATATATATATATATATATATACACACACACACACACACATATATTCATACATACATATATACAGGTGCTGGTCATAAAATTAGAATATCATGAGAAAGTTGATTTATTTCAGTAATTCCATTCAAAAAGTGAAACTTGTATATAAGATTCATTCATTACACACAGACTGATGTATTTCAAATGTTTATTTCTTTTAATGTTGATGATTATAACTGACAACTAATGAAAGTCCCAAATTCAGTATCTCGGAAAATTAGAATATTGTGAAAAGGTTCAATATTGAAGACACCTGGTGCCCCACACTAATCAGCTAATTAACTCAAAACACCTGCAAAAGCCTTTAAATGGTCTCTCAGTCTAGTTCTGTAGGCTACACAATCATGGGGTAGACTGCCGACTTGACAGTTGTCCAAAAGACGACCAATGACACCTTGCACAAGGAGGGCAAGACACAAAAGGTCATTGCTAAAGAGGCTGGCTGTTCAGAGAGCTCTGTGTCCAAGCACATTAATAGAGAGGCGAAGGGAAGGACAAGATGTGGTAGAAAAAAGTGTACAAGCAATTGGGATAACCACACCCTGGAGAGGATTGTGAAACAGAACCCATTCAAAAATTTTGGGGAGATTCACAAAGAGTGGACTGCAGCTGGAGTCAGTGCTTCAAGAACCACCACGCACAGACGTATGCAAGACATGGGTTTCATCTGTCGCATTCCTTGTGTCAAGCCACTCTTGAACAAGAGACAGCGTCAGAAGCGTCTCGCCTTTGGACTGCTGCTGAGAGGTCCAAAGTTATGTTCTCTGATGAAAGTAAATTTTGCATTTCCTTTGGAAATTAAGGTCCCAGAGTCTGGAGGAAGAGAGCACAGGCACAGAATCCACATTGCGTGAGGTCCAGTGTAAAGTTTCCAGTCAGTGATGGTTTGGGGTGCCATGTCATCTGCTGGTGTTGGTCCATTGTGTTTTCTGAGGTCCAAGGTCAACGCAGCCGTCTATAAGGAAGTTTTAGAGCACTTCATGCTTCCTGCTGCTGACAAACTTTATGGAGATGCAGATTTCATTTTCCAACAGGACCTGGCACCTGCACACAGTGCCAAAGCTACCAGTACTTGGTTTAAGGACCATGGTATCCCTGTTCTTGATTGGCCAGCAAACTCGCCTGACCTTAACCCCATAGAAAATCTATGGGGTATTGTGTAGAGGAAGATGCAATATGCCAGACCCAACAATTCAAAAGAGCTGAAGGCCACTATCAGAGCAACATGGGCTCTCATAACACCTGAGCAGTGCCACAGACTGATCGACTCCATGCCATGCCGCATTGCTGCAGTAATCCAGGCCAAAGGAGCCCCAACTAAATTTTGAGTGCTGTAAATGCTCATACTTTTCATGTGCATACCTTTCAGTTGGCCAACATTTCTAAAAATCCTTTTTTTGCATTGGTCTTAATTGATATTCTAATTTTCTGAGATACTGAATTTGGGACTTTCATTAGTTGTCAGTTATAATCATCAACATTAAAAGAAATAAACATTTGAAATACATCAGTCTGTGTGTAATGAATGAATCTAATATACAAGCTTCACTTTTTGAATGGAATTACTGAAATAAATCAACTTTGTCATGATATTCTAATTTTATGACCAGCACCTACCTACCTACATATATATATATATATATACACATACACATATATTCATACATATATACACACACATATATACAGTGATCCCTCGCTATTTCGCGCTTCGCCTTTCGCGGATTTTAAATGTAAGCATATTTAAATATATATCGCGGATTTTTTGCTGGTTCGCGGATTTCTGAGGACAATGGGTCTTTTAATTTCTGGTACATGCTTCCTCAGTTGGTTTGCCCAGTTGATTTCATACAAGGGACGCTGTTGGCAGATGGCTGAGAAGCTACCCAACTTACTTTCTCTCTCTCTCGCTTGCGCTGACTTTCTCTGATCCTGATGTAGGGGGTGTGAGCAGGGGGGCTGTTCGCACACCTAGACGATACGGACGCTCGTCTAAAAATGCTGAAAGATTATCTTCACGTTGCTACCTTCTGTGTGCAGCTGCTTCGTGAAGCGACATGCTGCACGGTGCTTCACATACTTAAAAGCTCAAAGGGCACGTATTGATTTTTCACTGTTTTGTTTTTCTCTGTCTCTCTCTCTCTCTCTCTCTCTCACCCTGCTCCTGACGGAGGGGGTGTGAGCTGCCGCCTTCAACAGCTTTGTAAAGGCGGTGCTTCGCATACTTAAAAGCCAAACAGCCCTATTGATTTGTTTGCTTTCCTCTCTGTTTCTGACAGCCTGTGCTCCTGATGCGCAATCCTTTGAAGAGGAAGATATTTTTGCATTCTTTTAATTGTGAGACAGAACTGTCATCTCTGTCCTGTCATGGAGCACAGTTTAAACTTTTGAAAAAGAGACAAATGTTTGTTTGCAGTGTTTGAATAACGTTCCTGTCTCTCTACAACCTCTTGTGTTTCTGCGCAAATCTGTGACCCAAGCATGACAATATAAAAATAACCATATAAACATATGGTTTCTACTTTGCAGATTTTCTTATTTCGCGGGTGGCTCTGGAACGCAACCCCTGCGATGGAGGAGGGATTACTGTATACAGTGGAACCTCGGTCTGCGAGTAACTTGGTTTCCGAGTGTTTTGCAAGACGAGCTAAAATTTTTAATAAATTTTGACTTGATAAACGAGCAACGTCTTGCAATACGGGTAGTATGTATATGCTT